>NW_024583040.1:39190-48885 GCF_018398535.1 Haplochromis burtoni
TAACATTAAATGTAAAGAGTCAAATAGAAGTCTTTCTAAAGAGATTTAATAATATTTATATTACGAAAAGCAGATTTTTGACATTTTACGTTTTTCCCGTTGTCAGATAAAATAAACACGCACAAAACAAAAGCAAACAACAAGAACGCAAAGCTGGAAAACCCACCCGATTGACCAAAATCAACTCAAAATACTCCCACACAACAGAACCTCCTCTATTCCTCGCTGGCTCCAAATCGCTCAGTTAAAATATCAGTGGTTCGCTATCTGTCACCATCAAAACACTCCACAAATCCCGCGAATGATTCGCTTCTATTGAATCAGATACCGAAGCAGTTAGGCTCTAAATGAAGCTTCGGGCGTCACTGATCATGTGACTCTGGCTAAACGAATCAAGCTTCGACACAGTGCTTCTGAAGCAGTGTGTTGATTTTTTTGACACACGCACCGGAGCGTCAGCTTCAAGCGGGCCATCACTAGGTCCCCATAAGGAGAATCATGTGCTAACGCAGACCTTCCCAAAGTGTGGGGCCCCGCAGAGCCATGGCAGAGGGGGGCGCGGGATGACAAGGGGGGGAACAAAACGCTTGGACGCTGCTAACACAGGGCGCCTACAGAAACACAAAGCAGGAGATGAAGCGTCGCTGAATATGTTTCCAAACCAACTTCATTCTAAGCCAAAGACTAGAAAATATGGTGAAGCATATCTGCCCTTTGGCTTCACCTGCACAAGTGCCGAGGTAGGTCTCCCCTGCAGAATTGGTTTTCCCTTCGTCGGGAGCAGCGCTGGGCTGTTTAAATCACGGACAAACAGGATCCCACACTGAAAAAAATAATCAGTGATAAACATAAAAAAAATATGTACATTGGTTGCACGAAATTAAGTTATGTTTGGTTAACCTTAGTTTTTTATGTTATACCTGCACACATTTTTCTGGTAACATGAACATGGCTTTATGTTGTTGTTATGTTTTTCATTCTGGTCAAATATTTGTAGAAACCACTTGTTTATCAGACATGAACTTTTTGTGTTAATTGTATTGGACTACTATGTGTTATATTGACAAGATTATTTTATGGTAAGCTTATTTTATTTTATAACAAATTTCTAATATATCCATCCATCCATTCGCTTCCGCTTATCCTTTTCAGGGTCACGGGGGGTGCTGGAGCCTATCCCAGCTGTCATAGGGCGAGAGGCGGGGTACATCCTTGAAAAAAAATAATATATCAAATTTCTAATATATAATATATAATCTTATATATAATTGAGTGTTCAATAAATAAAACTAAATTAAGGCTGATCTTACTGTATGTAAGGAGGAGAGGAGGCCCCGGGGCAGACCCAGGACACGCTGGAGGGATTATATCTCTCGGCTGGCCTGGGAATGCCTTGGTGTTCCCCCGGATAAGCTGGAGGAGGTGGCTGGGGAGAGGGAGGTCTGGGCCTCTTTGCTTAGGCTGCTGCCCCCGCGACCCGGCCCCGGACAAAGCGGATGAAGATGGAAGATGGATTACTGTATGTACTGTACACTTTCTCTTCAATCAAAGAAATAAGCAAAACATTTTTGAACAATGACCTGTATTTTTGAAAATACTACACAGTTGTAACAATGGACTTTCAATTCAGGCTTCCAAAATATACATGAGTCATATTTGTACAATGCATCTCTTGAAAAACATTCCACAACATTCCTCAAAGTTATCTGCTGTAACCTGAATTCAACATTGTGGGGCCTTATGACATCGTGCTTATGTAAAAAATAGTTTTTTAAATGTAAGAGCCATAAGGTAATATGGCAACAGGGGTGTAATTATTAAAATGACACAAAGAAGAGACTTAAAATAACATTATAACCCACAGGCACAAAACCAAGAGACCTAAACTGATTAGTATTGGCTTGCTTCTATCACTAAACATCACAATCACTAATACTAGACGATGCAATCTGTTTGTAGTGGTGCACCTTGGGAAAAAAATTGCAAACTGGTGAAATTGGTGCAAGGCACCATTTCCATTGAGAAAAATGGACATTCAAAGTTTGAATTTTTTTTTTAAAAGAGCCATGGCTTGAAAAGTGAAAACTGCAGTAATAAAGGCCCCAAGTTGAAAAGTGCCAGAAAAATAAGTTTCACTATGTACTGCAACTTTACCAGTGCTGGCTTAAAAGAAAGGATGGTACATATTCGAAGAGGTAAACATGTTGTTCCCACATCATAACTGGAAAACTGTTCAATCGTACAGTCTGGTCCTGAAAACCTGGGCCTTCTTTGAAAGGCTGTTCCTTTTGAGCTCCATAACCAGTTTCTATAATACCTCGAAGGTATACTTTTCCAGTGGGTAGGTGAGGTTCAAAGTGTACATTAGTCCAAACAGCATTGCAGCTGCTAGGGTATAGTTATCCAAATCCTGCCAGACTCTCTGGCCTTCAAGGACTATCCCGATGTCCTCAGGGCTGCCATTGGCATCTCTTGACTTTATGATGTAAATTCCCATGGTTGTTTCCTTATTAGATCGTTGGATAATGGCTTCATCTGTGGCCTAGAAAATGCAGAATTCCAAAATTTAATTAAACAGAACACTGGTCAAAGAACATTATACCAAATCTTATTTCAATCTGTGTCACTATTCCAAAAAATGTTAACATTAACACATTAGGTGAACAAAAATGGATTCATTACAGCATGTGATTTGAGTCCTCAGAATGCTTAAAAAGGTAATGCATGAAGTGAAATCTCCATGCAAAGAAGCAGAATACTGTCAGAGCATAGAGAGGTGTTCAACTATGAACTCCACACATAGTTCTAATGCAGGTAAAAGAAAAAAAAAACGCACCCATGGTAAATTGTGAAAATCCCAGGTGATTTTCAACATACTCCTGGCATAGAGTGACAAGCAGCATTTTGTTAAAATTATTATTTTCCCTAAAGTGTATACACAAATTAATTTTTTTCTTACCTGGGCCGTGGGCTCCAGAATGTTCTGCAGTCTTCTTCCTATTTGTCCTCCTCGCCTTTTGAAGACCTTTATTAGTTTGTCAGATAGCACATCTATCTGCGAGAGTAATCTGGACTGCAGTGGCATGGTGGTAATGCGCTTAAACTCTGCATTTATCTAAAAAGAGAAGTTGTCACATAAAAATGCTGTCAAAATCTCAAATCTCACAAGGTTACATCCACACAAAGTTGTTATTTTTTGTCATATTACTATTTATTAGCTATGGGTCCCATGTTGCTGAGCAGTTCCATAGTTGCCCTTACTTCCATACCACCCAAAGCCTGTTTGCAACCACAGCAGTTGCCTCCTTCTGGCCATTTTGCAGTTCTGCCAAATGACCCAGAAACTACATCTATTATTGTCATATACACATCAAGGTCTTTCATTAATACTTAGTTAAATTAGTTAATTTGACCTTTCCAGAAAATTTACCTTACAGAATGTGAGATAACATATGCAAATCTTCACTAGTAAATAAAATAATGTTATTAAAACCTTAACTGTAACACCTCTACGTAACAGCGCTAGAGAATTGTTCTGAAGCAACACCAATCTGCCCTTCAGCAGGGATAAGCACCATATATCGATACAGAAAAAATAAATTTAACATATTTATATTGTCATTATTTTTATCTCTTTAAGCCCTCCTCTCAGTCTCTCTATAAATCAGTTAAAATAATTTGTTGGGTTTTTGTGTGTCTTTAACATGTTATCAGTACATTACATTCACTGCCCCAGAACATGAAATAAAGCCCCACGTCATGCACTTCCTCTCCTAATGAGTACTGCATAGGTGTCATGCCCTAAATAAACCGACTTTAGTGAAGACCCCCCCCCCCCCCACACACACACACAGAGCCCACCCCATGGCAAACTAGCTTATTTAACTGTTTAACTAAAACATTTTAGGTACAACCAGTTAACTAAATGGACACAAGTTTGTTAGTCTGTATTCACTGAGAAAAAACAAGCGAATGTGACTGGGCACACACTGAAAAAAAGCTAATGCACATAATATTGCGAGCTAAGACAAGGAGGAGACAGAATTCTGTTCGGTTTTGTTCCCCCGCCCTCTTAGCCAGGGAGCACAGCCATTTATTTACATCTGCCAGGAGAACACTGCCGCTAGCTCACTGCTCAGCACGGCAACAGCACAGCAACAACAACAACAACAACAACAACACACAGGGCGCCCTCTGACCCCGGAAGGACACACCGTCGCAGCGAGAGGGCGTCACCCGTCACTATGGCAACATAAACAAAACATAACTGTACAAACAGAACCCCGAACAGCCCTGACCCGCTACATAGCCCCCACCTAAGGGGTCAGTCGTCCCCGACGACCCCATTACCCCACACAAAGTCCTGCAAATGTCCAGGTGCCTTCTTTTGGCGCACCGGCCGGTCACGACCGGCGGGGGAAAAGTCACTCGGGTCAGAACATGGGGTGCCACCATCATCCCCTGCCCCGGCGTCTGCCGGAGCGAGCGGTCGGTACGGTGAGAGCCTGTCCCGGTGCAACACCACCATGCGCCCCAGGCCCGGCATGCGGATACGGTACACCACGTCTGTTAGCCGCTCCACGACCTCCGCCGGCCCTTGCCAGTGACTGCAGAGTTTGGGGGACACTCCTCTCTTGCGAACCGGGCAGTACACCCAAACCTTGTCGCCAGGCATGAAAACCCCCCCTCGGCACTTGGTGTCGTAGGCTCTTTTCTGTCGTACTCCGGCGCTGGCCTGGGCCTGGCAGGTGTAGTCATGAACCACCTGCAGCCGCTCCCTCAGCCTCCTGTAGTAGTCCATCTCTGGCCCACCATCAATCTCCGGCTCGGGGGGGGACCCGAACACCAGATCCACAGGCGTCCGGAGCTCCCGTCCAAACATCAGAGCGGCAGGTGTGCACTGGCTGGACTCCTGAACCGCAGTCCGATACGACCAAAGGACCAGGGGCAGATGTCGGTCCCAATCCCGCTGGTGGCGGCTGGTGAGAATGGCGAGCTGGGTGGCCAGCGTGCGGTTGAAGCGCTCAACCAAGCCATCGCTTTGTGGGTGGAGCGGTGTGGTTCTCGTCTTCTCCACCCCCAGTCGCCGGCAGATCTCCCCGAAGACCTTCGATTCGAAGTTACGCCCCTGGTCACTGTGGAGCTCAGCCGGGACCCCAAAACGGGTGAACATCTCCTCCACCAGCTTCTCGGCCGTCGTCGTTGCGCTCTGGTCCGGCACCGCGTAGGCCTCTGGCCACTTCGTGAAATAGTCCATAGCCACCAACACATACCGGTTCCCTGACTCTGTGACGGGGAAAGGCCCTAGGACGTCCACTCCCACTCTTTCCATTGGGGCCCCCACCAGGTACTGCTGAAGGGGGGCAGTGGAGCGTTGAGTTGGGCCCTTCTGTGCCGTGCAGGTGTCACAGCAGTGCACATGAAGTTCCACATCCCGTCGACAGCCAGGCCAGTAGAACCGTCCCCTGAGGCGGCGGAGAGTTTTGGCGTTCCCATAGTGTCCTGCCCCCACCGAGCCGTGGACCAGCTCAAGCACCTGCGACCGCAGCGACCGAGGCACCAACAGCTGCAGGAGATCTCTGCCCTGACCGGGGGCCCGCCATCTCCGGTACAGGAGGCCGTCGTGGGTCTCCAGATTGTTGTGCTGGGAGTAGTAGGCCTTCACCTCGGGCTCCTGTCCCGACACCCCGTCCAGGCGGGGCGTTGCGCCGCCTCCAGCCAGGCCCCCACCTGAACCAACGTCGCGTCGGCCTCCTGCTCCCGCTTCAGCTGCTGCGTTGTCAATGGGAGCCACCCCCCTCCGCTGGCTGTGGCCTGAGCAGTAGCCACCCCCAGCACCTCCTGGGCCCGCTCCTCCTGTCGCAGGCAGTAGCGGCACTCGACGGCTACGCAGGGCCGTCTGGAGAGGGCATCAGCGTTGCCATGCTGTGACCTGCCCGATGCTGGATCTCGAAGTCGTAGCCCTGAAGGACCTCCAGCCAGCGGGCCACCTGCCCTTGTGTTTGAAGTTCAGGAGCCAAGTCAGAGACGCATGGTCAGTGTGCAGGAGGAACCGGCAGCCGTGCAGATATGGCTGGAAGTGCCGCACCGCTAGCACTATGGCCAGCAGCTCCCGCCGGGTCATGCAGTAGTTCCTCTCAGCTCGCCCCAAGGCACGACTGAAGTACGCCACCACCTGTTCTCCAGCCTCGTCCTGCTGGGAAAGGACCGCCCCGACTCCTACATTGCTAGCATCAGTGTCCACAATGAAAGGTTGCCGGGTGTCGGGGTAGGACAGGACTGGGGCTCTGGTGAGGGCCTCCTTCAGCTGTGCAAAAGCCGCAGCACAGGCATCCCCCCAGCCAAACAGCTGTCCCTTGTCAGTCAGGCGGTGGAGGGGGCTGGCCATCGTCGCGAACCCCTTGATGAACCGACGGTAGTAGGAGGCTAGGCCCAGGAAGCTCCGCAGTTCTTGGACGTTCGAGGGAGTCGGCCAGTCCCGGACCGCAGCCACTTTTGCGGGGTCAGTGGCGACACCTCGAGCGCTGATCACATGGCCCAAGAACGTGGTCTCTCTCGCCAACAGCCGGCATTTGCGGGGTTGAGCCGCAGCCCAGCTCGTCGGATGGCACTCAAGACCTCGCTCAGGTGAGACAGTGCACTGTCGAAGTCGCCACCGTGCACCAACAGGTCATCCAGGTACACAACGCAGCGGCTACGAGGGATATCCACGAGCACCCTCTCCATCAGCCTCTCAAACGTCGCTGGCGCATTGCAGAGCCCAAATGGCATGACCCTGAACTGCCACAGCCCCTGTCCAATGGTGAATGCAGTCTTAGGCCTTGTCGGGGGCTAGCTCCACCTGCCAGTAACCGCTGCGTAGGTCGAGGGAGCTGAACCAACTGGAGCCGGTAACGTAATCTAGGGCCTCGTCGATCCGCGGCAGCGGGTACGAGTCCTTCTTGGTGACTGCATTGAGACGGCGAAAGTCCACGCAGAACCTCGGGCTGGGGCAAAAGTCTCTGCGCCAAGAGTGATAGCCAGCTTCGCGGTGTCGACGCAGGCCCCCCAGCGGCTCAGCAGATCCAGGCCAATGATGCACCGGTCTTGAATGTCGGCGAGCCAGAAGTCGTGCACCAGCTCTAGATCCTTCACTCGGATCCGCAACGGTTTCTTCCCCCGCATAACAGTTTTCTCCCCCGTCACTGTCATCAGCTGGGTGTCTGTGGGCAACCAACCCTTCACCAGTGGCCCGGATGTTTCAGGGAGCACGCCAGGTCGTATCAGGGAAATGGTAGACCCCGTGTCCACCAGGGCCTGGCATGGCTGGTCCTCAACACAGCAGCTCAGGTAGAGTCCCTTGAGGTGCCCAACTCGGCCCACCACTGTGCATCGTCCTTGGAGGGGGGCAGGAAGCTGGAGCGGTGGTCCCCTCGCTACACCGCTCCCTCCTCGTTTCCCTGAGGCTGCGTAGTTCTGGTCTTCGGGGCTGGTGCTGGGCAGTCACGCGCCACGTGGCCAGGCTCATCGCACCGGTAGCAGCGGTCGGTCGGTCGACGAGGACGCCTCCGGGGCACCGAGGGTTGCAGCTGGGACATCTCGGTGACCTCCCCCTCCCCGTCGCAGTCTGCGGCTCTGATTTGGGGGTAGTTTGAGGGGGGCACCTGCTGGTTAGGTCGCGAGGTGAGCACCGGCTCGGCCCTTTCAGCCTCAAGGAGCGCCTCACGGAGGGTCTGAGGCATGGCCAGGCGGACGTGTTGGCGTAGTCGCTCTGGGAAAAGTCCTTGCAGAAAAGCATGCAGGCTAAGCTCCTCACGGGCTGCTGCTGGAAACTCCGGGTAGCCACGACGAGCATACAGCAACACGTCTGCTGCAAAGGTGCCCAGGCTCTCCCCCGGTCGACGGCTCCGGTTGGTTAGCTGCTCTCTGCTCTGATCAGTGGAGTGCCGCTGCCCGAATCGCCTCTCGAGTGCCGCGGTGAGGGCCTGGAGCTCATGCTGCTCTGCCGGGGCTAGGTCAAGGAGTATCTGCAGTGCATCTCCCTCTAATGCTAGCGTTAGGTGTGTAGCAGTCTCCTCTTCGCTCCAGCCACTATGTCTGGCGGCCAGCCGCACTTGTGAGAGGTAGGGCTCGAGCGGGGTTAGCCCGTTGTATTTCGGTACCTTAACTGGCGTGGTAGGCATAACTGCTCGTGGTTGGGGGCTCGGCGTGTGGGTCGTCAGAGGCCCATGAAGCATTGCCCTAGCATCTGTCGCGACGGGCCGCCGCTGCAGTGCGCTCACACCATCGGGACCCGTCGGGGGACTTACATGGCCGCTCACATCCACTCTCTTCAATCACCAGTTTCCCAAGCGGCGAATGTTCTCCTCGACAGCTTGCTCCAGCCTCTGAATGTCTCTCTCCATTACGGCGAGGGTGAGCTATCCCACTTCTGACACCAATGTGGCGAGCTCAGACAAGGAGGAGACAGAATTCTGTTCGGTTTTGTTCCCCCGCCCTCTTAGCCAGGGAGCACAGCCATTTATTTACATCTGCCAGGAGAACACTGTCGCTAGCTCACTGCTCAGCGCGGCAACAGCACAGCAACAACAACAACAACAACACACAGGGCGCCCTCTGACCACAGAAGGACATACCGTCGCAGCGAGAGGGCGTCACCCGTCACTATGGTAACATAAACAAAACATAACTGTAAAAACAGAACCCCGAACAGCCCTGACCGGCTACAATATTGTCCCGCAGCTTAAGCTAGCATTATCGTTAGTTAACTTAAGGAATGACTTGTTTTTTCCATTATGTTGCTCAACAGCAATTCATGAGAAAAACTTCCCCATATAATGGATGTTCTCTTCGTTTCCTCTCAAACATGTAGTTTTCAGTTTACCTCGACAAAGTAAAGCTCAGCACCAAACGTAAACGAAGCGAAGACAAAAAATGGCGGACCGCCACAGTGAATTTTCCCTCGCAGGGGTGGAGTTTCAACAGAAAACATAACTATTTTCTGTTATTTTGATATGACTGGTTTTAAAAGACTGAACATCCTTCTAAAACAAGTGAAAGGCGTGAGACTTAATTATGTTTAGACCAAAAATATAAATGATTCATGTTGGATATATTTACTGTATTTTTACTAATTTAACAACCTCATCATTGCATTAGTTGCTTTATGCTATAGCATTACGCTTACATTAGCTTGAAGCTCAAGGTCGTCATTTTATTTAATTTCTTTTTCTGGGCTTACAAACAGGACACACAACATTTAGATAAGCGTTACACTGAATCTTGGGTCTGTGTTGAGTCTTCCAGCTACTACATTAGCTAGTTTAATGGTTAGACACTGCAGACACCACCACTTACTACAGACACCGATGCAAGTTTGTAATAGTCTGTTAATTTAGACTGAAAGAATATAGAAACTATACCATAAAGACACATCTCCTGGATGCACTGGTACGCATCTTCAGTGATGTATCCTAGGTCATCAGGTGTTTCGGGTCTCACAACATCATACACCCTCGCCCAGGCGACCCAGCCGGGGGTGATCAGGCCCCGACTTGCGTACCAGTAGCTACCCACGGATCAGCCCTCTTGATCCACAGCCACCTTGTGGCTTTCTCTGCCGCTTCACTCACAGCCTGGATGGCCCTCTTCTTGGCTGCCCCAGCCACGCCCAGCCGGCCTAGGACTTTGCAGAGTGATCGTCCTGCAAAGCCCTA
>NW_024583040.1:65235-69303 GCF_018398535.1 Haplochromis burtoni
ACCAACATCAAGACGTCACAAGCAAAGAAAGACCACGCCATGGTGCATGTTTAAACAAGGAGAGTATACTGGTCACAATTATTTATTAAAGAAATAAACAACATTTTTGTCACCCCAAAAAATACACGTTTAAAGCAACACAACGGTGGCCCAATATTAGACAGAATTCCACTCTGTAGAGTGGGCAATCGTTACTCAGCAGTTGGTTTTATTTTGTGGATTCAAGCTGCTCTTCATATTTTTGGCCACCAGATGTCACCAGAGAGGACTTGTGTTGAAAAGCTTGGAGTCATGAACCGTTTTTCAAGACAAGCTTCAATGTTTCAGAAAGCTTCATTCATCACTACGGGGACCTGATATGTCTAATATGCTGCTGAGAATATAGCCCAGAAGAAGCGTATAGTGTAGGTTTTATTTTGGAAAGAGACATTTCTCTGTAATAAACTCTCTTTTCCAAAGATGAGTGATTTCTCGATCAGATAGATTTATTGTTTTTATAACTTTTTTGTTTCAGCAACATTACATTTAAAAACTGTACGTTTGAGTTAAAATATATATTTATAATTTTAATAAATGACAAATTAAAAAAGCATGAACATTTTTTTTGTATCGAAAAAATATCAAACCGTGACACCAAAGTATCGAACCGAACCGTGAATTTTGTGTTCATCCATTTCGTTGCACCCCTAGAAAGGAGCCCTTCCCGACCCAGCAGCAACAGGTGATGCCACAGCAAAAGGCCTCTAAGTGGACAACCAAGTTAGATTAAGCAGATAAAACATCCACAAATTCTGTGCAATGGGAACAACATACATACCATCAGCGTCCGGCTGATCCTCCTAATATGTATGCAGTCGTCGCATAAAATGTGTGCATGTGAGCCACATACATAAAATGTGATTAGCTAAAACAGTGGTGTTCATCGTGCCCACTGTATTCAAAAGTGCAGGGGAACATGGCGGCTTCCACACATCAGTGCCTGCTCCTGTGTATTTTTAATGGATTAATTCATCGATCCAAATGGTATGAATTATTGTTTCTTTTTTTTTTTTAAACCTGACCTGTCCAGCAAACAGAATTATGGTCTGAATGTTTTGTTGTGCCAAACATATTTGCTTTCCCAAGCGGAGCACCATAGTGGAGTCTCGTGGCTGTTCTGCTGGAGTGGAGAGGGGGTACAAGCTAGATAAAAGATAAGAAAAGGGGGGTAAAAAGTCAAACGGACACACCGGGTCTCTAACTCCTGCCTCTGTAACAAAGCAGACTCGGATGATATACAGCACCAAAAAGACAAAACAGAGGGAGGTACACAAACAAATACACAATTTTGCTGTGTATGCGCGCACTTGCCACTCCCCAGCGCACGGACCTGGGACCCGTGTCGACCGCACCCAGTGCAACACCACTCAGTGGTGGCCCCTATGCTGTATCAATGCTGTGGCTGGCATTGCTACAGCATAGCTTTCCTCACTTACCTGTCTCACTTTGGTATGAATTTCAAAATCCTACGTCACCTCATTCTCTGGCTTTCGCATTCACAAACTTGGGTGTCCATGCTGCCTGCCTGCTCACCTGGCAGGCTTAACTTTCTAGTAAAGATTTAAAGTGTTTTAGAGCTATAAATGTTTGTTTAATTAGATGTTAGAGCTTCAGGTAATTAAGGTTGAAGGAGTATTTTTCACTTCACTTTTTTAAATGGTACTTATGGTAACTTACGTTCAGTTTGTTATTTTATTATGATTATGGTTTGGTTGGTATAGGCTTTTATTTTGTTGGTGTAGGTGTGTCTCCACACCTGCAGGAAATTGAGCTGCCAGCATTTAAGATGAGCACTCACCACTGCTGTTCACCAAGTGTTCTGTTAACCACAGTTAGTGCTGGCTGTCACAGCTTTTGCTTAAAAAGAGATTGTTATAGAAAGAAGCTCACTTTGTGTTTTTTCTCTGCAGCCGCTCAGCCGACTTCCACGCTACATCCCAGACAATACTCACCTTTGCTGCTGTCGCTGGCTTATGCTTGGCAGCTCTGATCTGCTCCCCTCACCTGCCTGACCTCCAGCCGCCGTCATTGCATTCCACGGATTCCCACGCTCTCAGAACCCAGCCGCCTCACCCGGACCTCCCACCTCCCCTGTTGCTTTGATTATAGTTCCTCTGGATTGTATGGACTCAGCCACTAAATCCACTCTCCTCTATTTGCAGTGTATTGAGACTCCCGGTTGCATTCCCTGAAGCCCGTGCCTTTCCTTCATGCCCCTGAGCTTTAGCCTTTCTACTGAATTATTTCAGTCTAATCATGTTTGTTTCTAATCATAGCTTCACGTCAAACTCACAGACTTAGGAAATCTTTGTTCATAGTTCATGGTCTAGTTGTCTTGGTAATGCAATTGTATTTGTTTCTAGTTATTGCTTTACATTACCCTCACAGACGTAATAATTCTCAGTTCATAGTTCATGTCTAATTGTCCTTGCAGTTTCATGGTTTGTGCAATAAAGTTGTGTTAATCCTGCTAACCTGTGCCTCCGTGTGAGTTCAGCTACTGCCGTGACATTCTGACTTGTAGTTTGAAATTTAGAGTTACAGGAAAAATATTCCAAAATTTGTAGATTTGATATTTACATAAATATACTGAGAGTTTCAAATGTGTAATTCAAATTTTATTTGTATGTGTTTTATTTATTTTACTACTTACAACCACAACTCTGTGATAATGACCTCTCATTAGTGCCACCAGTGCTCAGCTGCGCTCTCTCAAGTCACAGAGTCACACATTCTGCTTTTCAACTCACAACGTCACTGTGAGGGTCATCAGTACATCACACTGTAAATCCCACTACAGTCTTCCTCAGTACTTTCATGTTCATTTACCTATGAGTATACTATATAAAGAAGCTGGTCATATATAAGCTGGTCTGGTATTTCTGTTTGTTATAGGGCAATTAGAGCCTTATTTGCTAGCTTTGTTCTACTCTTTTTGACTTGCAACATTAATACAATATGAAAAGCTCTGAGAAAAGAAACATGGAAGCTCATAAGGTGCTAATAACTGATAATTCCACTAGCAAGCAAACTTCACTAGCAAACTGCAGATAAGACTGCCCTCGAGTACCATCAAGGGAAACATTGCACAACTACCTCGGCTCAGACTAACAACTGCTGCATCTATAACAGAAGAGGATTTTCCCCTTCTTCCTCTTACACCATCTGAATCCCCAACAGTCAAATGGAGAAAGGTTGAGGAGACACCAACAACATTTTTGAGTTTATCTGTGCTGACATTAAAACCATGAAGGAGAGAGTCGACCACTTTGACACACCACTTGCAAAATATCAGGAAACCGGCGAGTCAAATGCAAAATGGCTCTCTCACCTATGGCTGAGAGGAAAAGGACAGAGAGGACATAAGGACAGAAGTGATTCAAACAGATCAAGCTGTTCTGCCAGAGGCCAAAGATGAGCTGCGTTGTGGATACTCTGCATTGCCTAGGCCCAAAAAGGACGAACCAGGGTGCAGTCGGGCTCTGAGTTATTTCTTAGCAGTTGTTTTCATTCTTAAAAATACTTTTAATGGAAAAATCCTGATCTCTGAATGTGGCAGAGTTGGTCATTATTTTCTATTAGTGCTTGATATTGCAAATTGTTGTAAATGTTTATGGCTTCAGTTCCTAACCTGAAAATAATGGTTTCATTGACAGGTTAGGGGAGCGAGTGCTTCACTGGTTAACTAAATTTCCCAATTCTCACATTGTTTTTGGTGGGGACTTTAATCTTGTAAATAATTGTCTTGACAGGTGGTCTTTTAGAGATTCTGATTCTTAGAGTCTATATCTAAAACTGTTTATGAGCAGATTTAATTTAAGAGGGACACACACCCAGGTCGGAAGAAATTCACTATCAAACTAGTCAGTAAACATCTGAGTAATGTAGCTGCAGACACCGTCATCCACTGAGTGATCACGAAACTATTTGTATCCTTATTCCTCTTGCTGCTTCTTCATGTTGCCCTAAATCTGCTTTTTGGAAACTTAGCATCTGTGTGTGTGTGTGTGTGTGTGTGTGTGTGTGTGT
>NW_024583040.1:69323-106025 GCF_018398535.1 Haplochromis burtoni
GTGTGTGTGTGTGTTTGAACCAATGACTGTATAAAAATCTTTTATACAGTCATTGGTTTGAACATTGAAAATGTGATCCAGCAGTATTTGAACAAAAAATTAAAATAAATAAAAAATTGTTAAATTCCTGAGAAAGTATTGTAGCCAAAAATAGAAAACTGGTGGAACATAATGTAATAAACACAATTTCAGTCAAAGATCAATCAAGAGTGTGTTTATGTTTGCATGTGTGTAGTCTGCCTGACTGACTCGCTGACTGTGAGTTTAGCTGAGCCGACGACAGTCTTTGTACACAAGCGTTTTACAGCTTAAATGGAAATATGGAGAAAGGTGATATTTCGATTTATCTAATGTTGGTTTTAACTTAGGAACAGAACACAGGGTTTCCAGGTGATAAAGTAAAAGGCGTTTTCTCTGCTATTAAACAGCTTGGCTTCGTTTTTCAACCGAAGGCAACAAGAAGGTTAACTAAATCTTCCCAGTGTAATTTATAACTCCTCATTCAAACCACTTTAAAACATATTTGCGTGTCATAATTTTTCTGTTTCCTACTTTGAAGCATAAGATTGTTTCTCAGCCCCCCTCTGGAAATAAATGGGTTAGTTATTCTGATGTACAAAGTGCAATAATGTCAGTCGCAAAGTCGGATTCGGAGGACTGACTGCTTCGTCAGTTCTGAAAAAAACTGTTGTACATAACTGATGCAGTACTTACTAAAATGACTGAATGATGACATTTTCTTTGTAATTTCAAACTGCTTAAAACTATGTTTGCTAAAACTCGAGCAAACATAAAAAAAAAAAACGCCGACCTGCGCTTCACCACGTCAGAGCGTTGAGCAATGCAAATGATCAAAGTCCACACGGGAAGCCTCTTTCGAAAAATCTGTCCTCCCATGTCACGCAGTGTGAGCCGTGATGCAGCGGTGTTGTGGAAAAATCACCAGCCATCTGTGGCTCTGGTCTACTCTGTTGTTTTTGACACTATGTTTTGCACCTGTGATGTTACACCCGCAGTGTTTGGATTTTAAACCGCCCTTCCGACCGCAGAAGGAGCTGGAATTTTGTATAATGTACAAGGAATTTGGCTGCTGTGATTATCAGAAGGACCAGGAGCTGATGTCTAAATACTACCAGATTATGGATAATTTTGACTACAGTGGATATACCAGCTGTGCCGGGTTCATCTTTGACTTGCTCTGCCAGGTAGGAACACGTGGACAAAGGTCGGTTGGCTGAGTCCAGGACCTACCATTACACTGGCCAAACAAAACAACTGCTGTGAAATAAGCAACAGAAGCAAAACAACAAACAAGTTAAAAAATGTCATGACGACTTTGAAAGCTTACACTGATATACAGTAAAGGCTATGAAAGATTTGTCTGAAAATCTAGTGCTTTATTTATGTTCTGTCATTACTGGTAAAGCAGGCTATAGGAAATAGATGGAATTATGCTCCTTATCATCTACAGGCATATCTCAATACAATAACCTGCAGTAATCTTGCTTTGCAAGTATGTATTAATGTTAAGAATGAATAATAATGTACTTCAGTACATTATTATTCATTCTTAACATTAATATTCATTTACCATCATCTATTCAATTATCTGAATACAAGGTGGTTAAAGTGCACAGGGAGAACCCTAGTTCTATGCAGAATTTAGCACACCTGACCATGACATATCATTTTATATATACGGATATGGGTCAAGACTAAAGTTATATATCTCTTCTATATATCTCCTTTAGTCATAAGGGCTGAATGAACTTTCTTAACATTAAGAAATATTGCTGCTGTCTCCATTTTAGCTTTTTAAGCTCAACAATATTTTGTGTTATGGCCCACAACTTTACTGGTTTAGTTCACTGACATCACTAATACTATTTCACAAGAGAGGCTTTTATATAAGACTGTGCACAGCAGGAAACAATGGGCAAAGAGAGTTACAGACTTTTTTTCTTTGTAATGGAAGAACAAGTAGGTAAAGGGATGACAGTTCCCTGAGAGTATTGGACTAAGATTTATATAAAGGATACATAATGTCAAATGAATGCAAAGCCTCTACATTTGACAGATGTTAAACTGCAGCAATAAGCAGTTTATTTAAAATCATGCTTGTCCTATGTACGCTGTATTTGTAACTTGTTCATATTGTAATCCATGTAACAAAAACAACTAATGCAGGTTTAAAGACCACTTTACATGCTATCAGTGGCACTAACTGTTCCTTCTTGTTGCTTGTCTCTTCTTTTCCTCCTTTTTTGTCTCTCCTCCATCTGTCTGATCTCAGGAGTGTTCTCCCTATGCAGCTCACCTCTTTGATGCTGAGGATCCAAGCACCCCGGTCAGGACCATCCCAGGCCTCTGCTCTGAATACTGCTTTCAGTTTTGGAATAAGTGTTCTTTCACCATTCCTTTCTTGTCTGGTGACCCATATATAGCAAACTTCAGAGAAAATCAGACCAGTCTCTGCCATTACCTGGAGATACACGACAAGGACTACTGTTATCCATATCTGCTTAACAACCAGCAACTCACCCAGAACCTTGGTGGCATTCAGGTGAACTCAGATGGCTGTCTGCAGCTGTGCCTGGAAGAAGTGGCCAATGGTCTCCAGAATCCATTAGCCATGGTGCATGCCAATGATGGCACACATAGATTCTTTGTGGCAGAACAGGTCGGCCTGGTGTGGACCTATCTTCCAGATCGGTCCAAGCTGGAGAGACCATTTTTGAACATTACCCAGGCAGTGCTAACATCATCGTGGGAAGGTGATGAGAGAGGCTTTCTCGGACTTGCCTTTCACCCCAAATACAAGTACAATGGGAAGCTGTATGTGTATTACTCAGTGGAGGTGGGTTTTGATGAGAGAATCAGAATCAGTGAGTTCCACGTATCAGCCAATGACATGAATGAGGTGGACCACACCTCTGAGCGGTAGGTATGAACTGTTGTACTTGGTTAGCAAAAAGCACTACCTTTTTCTAAAACCTGAACTGTTTTGCAGTTTTATACTTTTTGTCATATTGACCATTATCAGAGAGAAACAAACGTTTGCATCAATTCTTTTGTGTTTTTTTGTGTAAATTTGTTTTAACACCCGATCTATTCCTTATTTCTTGTATCAACATTTTCCTTTAGAGTTATTCTGGAGATTGATGAACCGGCATCCAACCATAATGGAGGGCAGCTGCTATTTGCAGATGATGGGTACTTGTATATTTTCACAGGTGATGGTGGAATGGCAGGAGACCCATTTGGGAAATATGGGAATGCTCAGAACAAGTAAGGAGCTCATAATTAGACATCCAAAAATGAAAAAGTAAAACATTTATTCATTAAAATGTAAAAAAGCTCATTTGAATGTATAATCTTGTATGTTTCTTGACATTTTAGATGAAAAAATCTGCCACGTGCTTTCTTTACAGGCATGTTGTTATGACATTATAACCTTCATTACAATCTGGTGAAAATTATGTTCAGTTCGTGTTCAGTAAGAAATTGCAAAAAGAGTAAAAATTTTCAATTTTTTATTACAATGTTTTAAAGATAAATATGACAACTATACAAAAATATACAGCTTGAATTGTTGTGTGTCTGTTAAAGAGGAGAGAGGATGAGAGTACTGATGGTATTGCTGTTTAAAAACTGTGGAAACACTGACAATCAATATGTAGTGAAAGATCAACATTTTTTACGTTGTAGGTCAGCTCTCTTGGGTAAAGTGCTTCGAATTGATGTGGATGACAACCAGAGAGGTCCATTGTACAGAATTCCTCCAGATAACCCGTTTATACATGAACAGGGAGCACGCCCGGAGGTTTATGCTTACGGTGTTCGCAATATGTGGAGGTGTTCGGTGGACCGGGGTGATCCATGGACCAAAGACGGCAAAGGGCGTATCTTTTGTGGGGATGTAGGCCAGAACAAGTTCGAGGAAATCGATATAATCGAGAAAGGTCGAAATTATGGCTGGAGAGCTAAAGAAGGCTTCTCTTGCTATGATAAGAAACTATGTGCCAACAGTTCATTAGGTAGGTATGCCACATCAATGTACTATTATGTATGTTAAAGATTTGTCTGTGTAATTTATTCATTGCTTTAAAAATAGCACAATCAGTCTACACTTGTCTCAGACTAGTCACCATTTTGCACTCAGAAGTGCGTTAATTCTTCTGGTGAAATCAACTTTCTGGTTTTTCTTACATGGAAGACTGAACATGCATCAAATTAGGCTGTGGCAGTTAAACAATGCTCAGAGGTGTGAAGGGACAAAAAGTGGACCAAGGAAATATTCTCCACACCATTATACCACTGCCACCAGCCTACCATCCAAAATCACCACTTCAGGCAACTTTTTTCCATTCTTTTATTTTGGTTAGCCCATGTTATGTGGAAAAATCAGAATTTGGTCAACAGTTTCTGAAATAGTCCAGCCGTCTTGTCTGGCATTAATAACTATGCCATATCCAAAGTAATTGCTTCTTCATTCTGATGCTTGATTTGAATTTCAGCGGGTTGTTTTGATTGTGTCTAAACCCATTAAGTAGGTGCCATGATTGGCTGATTGCATTAACAAGCAGTTTAATAAGCGTACCTGATAAATCAGATGCTGAGTATATTTTGCAGTTTTTGTATGAACAAAAACATCATACAATTACTGAATAGTTTACATAAATGTCTTGTTCAATAGAGACACTATTACTCTCTCACTGTCGCCATTACATGATTCATTGTCACTGATTCCCCCCACATTTCTTCTTCTGAATCAGGTCCTACATTTTTCCAAATTAATGGCAGAGTTTATATTCAGAATCACTCTTAATTAGCAACGCAATAAATATTTGCTTAAAAATTCAGAATTACATTTAGCTTATCAGTCAAATATGGATGACAAATCATTTGTTGGTACTTGACTGAACCCAACCCAATGTTGAACTAAGATGTATCTAACATGGCTACAATGGCACATCCTGTTCTGATGCTCTGATAATGGAGATTCATACTAATGCAGTTAATGACCCTTTTTCATTTTTTTCACAGATGATGTCCTGCCTGTTTATGCATATCCTCATAGGATGGGCAAGTCAGTCACTGGTGGTTATGTGTATCGAGGTTGCGAATACCCCAACCTGAATGGCATTTATATATTTGGAGACTTCATGAGTGGGTAGGATTCACTTGAAAGATGTTATTTTATTGTTTAAAACATTTATTTTTATTTTGATAACAGTAGTGAAATAAAAGGAAATTAAAGGAGTGTTATGTCTGCCCCCCAAAATCTAAATAACTGTTGTTTCTGTCAAAAAATTAAAAATAACTGCTGTGTTTGATGCAACTTCATTCACATCCTAGGATTTCAGAAATGGCTACTTGAAAAATTCATTTTTTACAAACCCTCCACGTTCCTCGCCAAATAAAATGAAGGACCTTCTCTTCTTCAGGTCACCATTATTTCAGTATTGGTTCATCTATCAACATCAGTATTGATTCAGCTATCAAGACTAATCCTGGTTGGACTAGTCTTGATAGCTGAATTCTAGGTAGACCAGAACCACTCCACAAGTCTTACTCAAAGATGCTAATCTTAACCTTTTGTGTAGACTTTCAGAGTGTCCACCTAATTTAGGAAATAAAAAATACTTTTATATTGTAATAGGATGGCAGCTATGTGGCTGAATAGAGGGGCCGGGTTGAGTCCCTGCTTCTCTAGGCCATGTGTGGAAGTGTTGTTGGGCAAGATACTAACCAACTGAGCAAGCACTTGGTGACAGTGGGAAGGAAAAACTCCATTTTAACAGGAAGGAACCTCCAGCAGAACCAGGGTCAAGGAGGAGCAGCTATCTGCTGCAACTGGAGGGGGCTGATGGGGAGAAGACAGGATAAAGCACAAGCTGTGGAAGAGAGCCAGGCATTCATAACAACTAATGATTAAATGCAGAGTGGTGTACAAATACATAGTGAGTGAAGGTCTCTCCAGCGATCCTCAGGATTTTCTATACAGGCGCTGTGGAGAGCATCCTCACACAGAACACCACATCCTGGTTTGGGAACAGCTGTGTTAAAGACTGAAAAGCTCTTCAGAGAGTGATCCGTACAGCAGAACGCTGCTGCAGGATTGCTCCATAAGTGACTGAGACAGGACTCTCTTCTACATACTCTAACACATAGGTGTCAAACTCTGGCCCGCGCAGCCTAATTACATTTGGCCCGCGAAGCCATACCAAATGACTATTAGAGCTGGCCTACTGGTATTATACAGCTAATATATATATTGTTTAGTATTAAGCTTTGCTTGTTCCATATTCAGTTTTTCAGCAAAACGTGTTTGAGTCCATAAGAAAAGATTCATTCTTATATCTGGAGGAATAAATATTTTTCAATAAATATTAATGTTAGCCCGCGACTTTGTTCCTGTTTTGAATTTTGGCCCACTGTGTATTTGAGTTTGACACCCCTGCTCTAAACCCACAAAGTACATTTCAAATTCCTTTAATTTTAAATATGTTCATATTGTCTATTTTGTAAATGTTCAGATTGTCTATTCTTATTTAATTCACTTAATGTACAGAATTCACCTGCTTGCTTCTTCCTCTCTCCCCCCCTTTGCACATGTCGAGGAGCGTGTCAGGTTACATTTCACTGTGTTATACTTGTATAACTATGCATGTGACGAATAAAGAACCTTGAACCTTGAACCTTGAAAAGGTGAGTGAAGGAAAAATACTTCACTCACCATGGGTGCATCATCCTAGCAGCCTAAACTAGAGCCTAAAAAAGGTCACCTAACTATATGCTTTATCAAAAAGGAAGGTCCATCGTCATCCGCTTTGTCCGGGGTCGGGTCGCGGGGGCAGCAGCCTAAGCAAAGAGGCCCAGACCTCCCTCTCCCCAGCCACCTCCTCCAGCTTGTCCGGGGGAACACCAAGGCGTTCCCAGGCCAGCCGAGAGATATAATCTCTCCAGCGTGTCCTGGGTCTGCACCGGGGCCTCCTCCCGGATGATGTGGTTCTGTTGGCTTCATCGGGTGAAGGCCTCCAGCTCGCACTGGAACGGTTCGCAGCCGAGTGTGAATCAGCGGGAATGAGGATCAGCACCTCCAAATCCGAGGCCATGGTTCTCAGCTGGAAAAGGGAGAGTGCCCACTCCGGGTCGGGGATGAGTTCCTGCCCCAAGTGGAGGAGTTCAAGTATCTCGGGGTCAAAAAGGAAGGTCTTGAGTATAATCTTAAAAGTAAAAAAGTTGCCTGTCTCCCCAATCCAAACTGGGAGCTGGTTCCAGAGAAGACGAGGCTTAAAGCTGAAGGCTTTGCCTCCCATTCTACTTTTAAATAGTCTAAGACAGCGGTGTCCAAGTCCAGGCCTCTCTCTTTCTAGTCCCTGTAACAACCATATCTTTTCACTATCAGAGGTCAATATCAGGTCTTCTGTATCTTTCATTTCTTATCCAAAACTCCAGTGTGCAATGTACCAAATGTACTATAGTTATTTGAAGGAATTCATAAGTACTCTAAAAATGCAGAAGTAACTGGTACTAAGGGGTGTGAAATTAAAAACACAAAAAACACACAAAGTGCCTACACATTAGAAATCATAGATTTTATTTATGTTCCAGGCGTTTGATGAGCCTGCAGGAGGACAAAAAAACAGGAAACTGGAAATACAACGAGATATGTATGGGGATGGGGCTAACCTGTGCCTTTCCTGGACTTATCAACAACTATCACCAGTACATTATCTCCTTTGCTGAGGATGAATCTGGTAACGAATCATCTCACAATCTCACAGTTAATGTTTTTCCTGTAGTGTTTTTAGCTGGTTTAAGCAGTTGAAATGAATGTTTTGTGTAATATTCTTTAAATATGTTATTCATTTCAGGTGAGCTTTACTTCATGTCCACTGCAATACCAAGTGCTACATCACCTTCAGGAGTCGTTTATAAAGTCATCGATCCCTCAAGGTGAGTGATAGAATTACTCATTATTTTCAGTTTGTTTTAAATGAAATTAATATGAATTTAGGCAAACTCACCAGAATCAATGACAGGTTGTTTAGAGGGAGAAACATCTTTGTAGAGAAAGCATAACCACACTGTTCCACTTACCATTATTTTTGTTTAGTTCCTTTAGTCAGGTCCAGAGAAACATCTGTACATAGATATAGATTCAGTAAGATTCTGTCACTGAAGCGTTCCTGGCTACTTGACAGCCCACATGTGCATGCTATTAATCAAGACCTGTGATCAAGATTCCAAAATATTTCCAGTCATTTGTATCAGGGGATGGAAAGGTAGAAAATACAGTGAGAACATTTTCAGTAATCTCAATAATGCATCTTCCTGCATTCAATCTGAGGGATTGCTGAAGTGCACTTTCGTTTTTTTTTATTTGGTGTTACTCTTCTTACAGATGTGGAGATAGACAGGGACTTTTCTCTGTTTCTTATATAAACCGTTTCAGTGCCTCATCTTTAGCTGCAGGTCTCAACTTCTGTCAGTTCAGTTGTAAATTGGTATTTTTGTCATGGACTTATAGAATAAATGTAGGCAAAAATGCACTCATAGAAATCCATGCCCGAAAACCCACTCTTGAAGTCTTATTTTCATTTGCAAATAGTTATATTGATTTTGTGATCATGTTTTTTATTGTTTTTTTTGGGGAAAGAGTTGAGATCTGTGGGGTTGTGAAGTATAGGAATTCTCTTCTTAGCTGTGTTTTGTAGTTGCAGGTAGTAAAGAACATTTCTGTTGTCTAATCAGAAACTTTGAAAAAGATTAGAGGCTAACATGAGTGTATTAACTTGAAGATTTGATGGAGATGTGTGATTCCTTTCTACTCCCATTTCTAATGTGAAGAGTTTCTCTGTTAATCTTGAAAGTCTGGATTGTGCCAAACTGGAGAGAGACTACAGGGAGACTACAATTGTAATCTGTCAAAGTGGAGGAGATCAACGGGTTTGTGTTAATAGAGGCAGTAATAAAGACGAGGTCTGGAAGTTCGACGTGATTACAATGTATTTGTTCTAATTCTCTTCTTGAGTTGTGGGCTTCACAATATATTGTATCTGATTAGCTACACAGTCAAAATTAGGTGCCTCAAGATGCCCATTACATGTTTTTCTGGTGAGTGGAGAGATTTTAGCTTTTTTTTCTCCCCGGTTGAACCTTATGATGTTGCATTCTAACAAATGACACAGTTTAGGTGTAAATTTGAATGTAATCACTGAGAAAAATTAATTAATTTGGGAGATTAATTTAGGTTATTAATTAATAACAGAAGTCAGTAAATAGATGGAAGAGTAGTTTTTAGTAATTGTTGCTGTTCATATGGGGAGGAAATTTCACGACTGCCTTAAAGCAGACCCCTCTAAAAACACAGCAGTCAGTGCAATGGCGGTCTCCACAGACGACAATGATTCATTGGTATGGTCAATTTCCAAAAGGACAATAAATGTTAAATGTTAAAGGATGGCAAAGAGAAGCAATAAAAGGAACCTAACTCCTCCTTTATCACCGTGTCTGATCTTGACTGTTAAAAACAGACTGTCAGCGGATAAATAAGAATAAACAGAGAATCTATCAATAAACAGTTATTTGTCATTGTGTTTTAGACGTGCTCCACCAAGACAGTGCCACTACGACCCTCTTCCAGTGAGAGTAAAAAGCAATCTCATCAAGTTTGTTCCTCAAGAAAGTGAGTTCACATACACATTCTCTTCACACAAACTGAAATGATAAACCAGCTATCTCAGTTTTTATAATATGATTTGGTCTATATTGTTTCATGATCTTCCATTAGCGCTGGTTGGCATTGACCTGCCGAATGAAAACTTTGAGCCACAATCCACTGAATCCTATCAATGGCACCAAGAGCTAAGTGATCATCGAGGTGAAACAGGAGCAGGCCTGATTACTCCTGTACCAGCCACAGGTACTTCCAAAACAACCAAAAATTCAAGGCGTAAAGGCCGGCATAGGAAGAATAAATCCAAATTGGAACGTGCACCTCACATCCAGACGGGAGCAGTGAGACTGGTTGGGGATTCCAGGAGTGACCGTGGACGTGTAGAAATCTACATTAATGGGGAATGGGGTACCGTGTGTGATGACCTGTGGACCCTTGTCAATGCTAGAGTGATTTGCCGGCAGCTCGGTTTCCAACATGCTCTGAAAGCAGCTAAGAACTCTGAGTTTGGTGAGGGAAAGGATTTGCGGATTCTTCTTGATGATGTTAAGTGTGTAGGCACTGAATCCAGCCTTTTAGATTGCAGACATGCTGGTGTGGGGACACATAACTGTGCCCACTATGAAGATGCTGGTGTGATCTGTGGCAACTCATCATATGTTGCAGAAGTCTAAAAGTTTAACTAATATTAAGTCGAGAGCAATTACGAAAGAGTTAATGTCCTGTTTAAAAAAACATTTAAAAAATCACAACACAACACAGACAGCTATTCTATTTCCCACAGCAACAAGAAATGAACAGTAATGCAATCTAAAACTGCAGTTGTGTTACATGTTGTACATTACAATGAACATGATAACTACTTAAGAGTATTTTAAATAAAGCTCACAAGCAAATGCATACATTTCAATAACCTACGGCAGGATAGCGTGTATACTGAGACAAACTAAGAGTTATAAATTAATAAAATAATAAAGGCAGTCATTTTTTTCAAAATAATGGATCTTACTTATAGTACATTAAGATATAGTATAACAATTTAATTACACACAAGCTTTTTCCTTCAGTACTTTTCATTGATAAGTGAATACTTTGAATTTTATTATTGGGTTATAAAAGTTTGACTTTACAGTGTAATATTAAAATGTTGACTGTATATTTCGTGTCTCAATTTTTTGTGGGAAGAAAAAAACAATGAGTCCCTGCTTAATGTAATATAAAGGTGAACTGGATAAAAGCCTTAGAGCAAAGAGGCATACCTGAAACCTTTTACATGTGAAATCTGATGCAATATTTGAAGATGATTATCTCAAAGACTATCAAAGATAAAAGCTTGACATTATCACTTGTCTTTACATAAATTACCTCGCTTTAGCTTTTCTTCCATTCTGGAACTCCACAAAGTCTCATGAAAAGACATTTAATGTGTTTTTATATTTAACGTATTTGAGCTCCAGAAGTCTTGCGTAAGCATTCTACATCTGCTTATTTTGTGCAGAATATTGTGATAATGTTACTTTACAGCAGCGGCTGCCCACATTGAACTGTGACTATTGTGAAGATAATATTTATACGTGTATGCAGTTGCATGAGCTGGAGATGGAGACTTTCTTTTTTGAGGTCTTTAATCTTGCCAAATTTCATAACAGAGATGACCACTCGGTGAAAATGATGATTCTGCGGATCCAACATCACATATGAAACTCAAGACACTGACTTTGTGTTTTTAATTGTGGCTGAATGCATGTGTCACAAGTCAAAGTGTTTTACCTTTTAATATGTGGTTATTTATTGAAGGGATGGTTTATTTAAAGCTTTCAGCACCGTACTGAGGTGCTGAAAGCTGGAATAAGTAATTCCAAACTTGCACGTTGTTGTATTCACATTCATTATGCTCATTCTAAAATAACACGTGCTGGTTATTAAAATACTGAAATTGTGTGTTTTTTGGAGAATATTAAAGAACCTGCTTGCAATATTCTGTTTCACAGATGACATTTATATATAGTTATATAGTTAGTTATAGATTTAAATGTAAATGTAATATAAATAAAAAAAAAATGCAAAAAATAGTTAAGAACTTATAAAAGGGGCGCAGGGGTCAGCAAACCACTGTTTAAGCATTCATTAAGGCTTTTTATAAATGCTTTTATATTTTCAAAACAAAAAAGTTTGAAAAGTACTTTTCAGATATGAAATGTTGCACATTTCTCCAGCAGATGGCAGAATAATACTACTATTTTAAAAGCACAAGAGAACCTGAAAAAATATTCGGTCTGCATACCTGTTCATCTTAATCAACAAGAACTGCTTTTCTTGGATGTGTGTGTGTTTGTGTTTTCTAATTCTTAATTGTAGCAGTTCAGAAAAGCTGGTGAAAACCCCTTTTGTCAAAGCTGTTCTTCAAATAAAAAAAATCAAATCATAGTCCTACTCTGTATCTATATTTGTTCTATAACTATAGCTACAATATCATAGCTATACCATATAGCTACCATATCATGTCTATATACCTATATTATTGCTAATATGTATATTGTAATATATCTATATCATGCTAAAGCACTTCTGGATGGATCCAAACTGCATTTTGTTGCCTTGTACTTGTGACATGTGCAATGACAATAAAGTTAAATTCTATTCTATTCTATTCTATTCTATTCTATTAATATCATAAATATAATATATAAAAACTACTAAATGAAAATGTGTGTGTATTTGTTGTAGGGTAATTGTGATGGACCTGTAAACATTTTACCACAGATATTACAGTATTGGACAAATAATTTAGAGACTTTCACCCTGGACATTTATATTTTAGGAATTTAAAAAGGTCTTTTTTTTGTCTTTTTTTAATTGACATTTTGGAATCACTATACAATACCACCAACTTCAGCAATTTGTCACTACATATATTTTTCTTTTTTTTTTTCTATATTTAAACAACTAAAATATCCATACAAAAAGAATGAAAGAAGAAGAAGAAAGAAAAGAAAAGAAAAAGAAGCAAAACAGGAAACAATAAATAAATAAAAGATACATAAGGAAAAAGAAAAAAGAAAGAAAAAAATGTAGGGAGTGTGTTTTTGTCTCCATTAATATAACTAATATTTCCTGTAGTCTTCTAGTAGTTAACAAAGTCAGAATCTAAAGCAAAATCAAAATCTGGCCTGTGTTTTTTAATGTAGTCCATCCATTTCCTCCATCGTGATACAAACAGGTCCCTCTTGTAGTTCACATCTGCTGTCATGTTCTCCATTCTGGGAATGTCCATTGTGATGTCCATCCACATGTTCATAGTTGGGCTCTCTGAAGAAAGCCATTTTTTGTGATGGCTTTTTTGCCTGCTGCCAGTAAAATATTAAACAAGTATTTATCGTTCTTTGTCCATCCTTCTGGCATAAGTCCAAAAAATAGAGTTTTGCTTTCCAAAGGTAAATATCTTCCAAATGTCTCTTGTATTGCTGCATGTGTTCCCTTCCAGTAAGTTTTAATAACATGACAGTCCCAGAAAATATGATAGTGATTTGCCTTTGTATTTCCACAATTTCTTGAATAAAGTTGAATAATTTTAAAAATATAAATGTTAAAAATGAGAAAAATACAAGCAATGATGTCCAAAAGAAGAGGAATCTAATGGTGTTTGAATGGTTTTTCTAAGTTGAACGGTTTTGAAGGAATTAGATGCCAAAAAACGTACGGAATATATAATAATAATAATAATAATAATAATAATAATAATAATAATAATAATAATAATAATAATAATAATAATAATAATAATACTGTGAATGCTTTTAGAGAATTCACACTAATAAAACAAGTTTTAAAAAGAGACTTTTCCATTTGATTACATTTTGTATGATGGATTATGGAGAAAAAGTAGAATTGGGCTGAAAGATCTATCGCTTTATCACCTCTTCAGGTTGTAAATCGTGTTTTTAAAAAGTAACTAAGTAACTAAGTAATTAATTACTTTTGAAAATAAGTAATCAGTAAAGTAACGGGATTACTTTTTGGGGGAAGTAATCAGTAATTAGTTACTGATTACTTTTTTCAAGTAACTTGACCAACACTGGTCACGAGCTGTGGGTAGTGACCGAAAGAACGAGATCGTGGATACAAGCGGCAGAAATGAGCTTCCTGCGAAGGGTGGCTGGCCTCTCCCTTAGTGATAGGGTGAGAAGTTTGGCCATCTGGGAGGGGCACAGAGTACAGCCAGTTGAGGTGGGTTGGGCATCTGACAAGGATGCCTCCTGGGCGCCTCCTGGGTGAGGTGTTCTGGGCATCTCCCACCGGGAGGAGGCCCCCAGGGCGGACATACCAAAGGCTGGAGAGATTATGTCTCTCAGCTGGCCTGGGACCACCTCAGTGTTCCCCTGGACAAGCTGGAGGTGGTGGCCAGGGAGAGGGAGATGGGCTTCTCTGCTTGAGCTGCTGCCCCTTACGGCCCCAGATAAGCGGAAGAAGATGGATGGATGATTTTAATGAGTAATATTAAAATTATATTTAATTATTTTTAAATTAATGTGTTTCCTGGTTCATTATTTTAATTTGTTGTGGGACGAGACAGTAGGGTGATATTCACAGGTAGGCAGGCAGTGCTCTGTAGCACTTACCAGAGCAGGAGTTGGAACAGGTTGTATCCAGGGTGTGATGGGTCTGTAGTGATGTTTGCCTACTTGTTTCCTGACTCTGGATTTGTGAAAAAAAATGCAGACCTCACTGTCTGTTGTAGTCTGTTCTTGTCAGATTTTGCGGCTGAGCCAAACCAGACAGTGATGGATAAGCAGAGAACAGACTGGATTACAGTGTAGAATTGGATCAACAGCTCCTGAGGCAGGTTGAACTTCCTGAGTTCTCCTGTTCTTTTTTGATGATAGTGTCTATATTGGGTGACCATTAAAACCTTAGAACCTGACAGAAGCAGTGCTGTTGAGTAAGGTAATGGAGAGGGACTTCTGGAGAGGGACTTCTTCTGGAGTGCACTTCGATCCCTACAGTTTTGAGCACATTCAGCTCTAGGTTGTTCTGACTGCACTATATGAAATATTATTAATGCCTATTAATACCTGTACAGCAGCTTTTTGTATGAGACAGATTTGTAAAAGAGGCCTTGCTCTCAGTAAGTTTCTTGATTTCTTTGTAATCTCTGCTCATTCTGTATTCTGCTCAGTTTGCATGCTGCCTTTACGAGTTTTTTCTCCTTTGTAATTGATGGCGATCTGGTGAATATACTCAGCTGCTTGCCTTTGTTGCCTGCCACATTGCTTTGTTAATTTTTTCAGTGTTAGGTTATTTTAGCTGGTGCTACTAATTCCTCTGTCTGCATAAAGCAGTGTTGGACACACTGTGGTACCCTCGTCAGCATCAGCTGAACAGTACTGTGCTGCAGAAAGCAGTGTGTTGGTACAAACATGGTGAGAAAAAGGCAATTAACAATGGAAGAGAGACGGACCATCATAACTCTTATAAATGTCGGTCTGTCCTACAGAGAGACTGCACAGAAAGTCAAGGTGTCAGTGAGTCCAGTTTCCTTCTGCACTATGAAACAAACTGTGACAGGAAGAGTCTGACAGACCCAGAGACATGACTGAATCAGGTCATGTGATGGCGGCTCACAGGACAACAGCTTCAAGCAGCTTAACAGTGCTCGTAGTAAGAAAGTCTGTTTCAGCTGTGAAGAGAAGACTTCAAGCTGCAGGGTTGACAGGATGAGTTGCAGCGTGGAAGCCAGGCAAGACAAAGAGGCTTGTCTGTACCATGCAACACCAACACTGGACTGATGAAGACTGGAAGAAGGTATTATGGACCGATGGATCAAATGTGAAATCTTCAGTTCATCATCACACAGGATCTTTGTCGTCGAGTAGGTGAAAGGATGGATCCACAGTGTGCGTCATCACCTGTCAAACATGGAGGAGGAAGTGTGATGGTCTGGGGCCTTAGTCAATGGAGCGCAGCTGGGCACAGCCCGAAAAAGGGACATGGGCCCATCTTCCTACAGGCCCACCACCTGCAGGAGGCGCTGCAGAGGCCGGGTGCATTGTGAGCCAGGTGGCGGCCAGGAGCAGAGGTCCTGGATGGGAGAAGGCAGCCGGAGATCGACAGACGGATTGGTGCTGTGGCCGCAGTGATGCGGATGCTGTACCGGTCCGTCGTGGTGAAGAGAGAGCTGATTGTAAAAGTGAAGCTCTCAATTTACCGGTCAATCTACACCCCTACCCTCACCTATGGTCACGAGCTGTGGGTAGTGACCGAAAGAACGAGACTGTGGTTACAAGCGTCAGAAATGAGCTTCCTCCGAAGGGTGGCTGGCCCCTCCCTTAGAGATAGGGTGAGGAGTTTGGCCATCTGGGAGGGGCTCAGAGTAGAGCTCCTTCACATCGAAAGAAGCCAGTTGAGGTGGTTTGCACATCTGACAAGGATGCCTCCTGGGCCCAAAGGCAGACCCAGGACACGCTGAAGAGATTATATCTCTCCACTTGTCTGGGACCACCTCGGTGTTCCCTCGGACAAGCTGTAGGTGGTGGCCAGGGAGAGGGAGATGGGCTTCTCTGCTTGAGCTGCTGCCCCTCTCCCTCTCCCTGCAGGAGAGGGAGAGGGGCAGCTAAGCAGATAAGCAGAAGAAGATGGATGGATGATTCTAATAAAGACATTTCATCAAAAGTCTGGGTAGAAATGGATAATTGAAAAATCTAAATTGCCCATAGGTGTGAATGCAAAGTGTGTGAGTGCGAATGGTTGTCTGTCCCTGTGTGTTAGCCCTGCGACAGACTGGCGACCTGTCCAGGGTGTACCCTGCCTCCCCCGCAACCCTGAAAAGGATAAGTGAATGCGAATGGATGGATGGGCTGAATATTTAAATATAATGGAACATGCCTTGATAAGAGTAAATTTAAATGAAAATGTAAAGAAGTGGCCTCATGATTGTGGGTACAATGGTGCTGAAAATACTGCAGAAAATAAAAAAGAAAAAAAAAACAGGATTCTCATAGTGCTCCCAGCACTTATGTGAGCATGGGGTCAATGTAGATGAATGCTGGTGTAAACTATTCCTTTATTGGGCAGATAGGACAATTTATTCACCCACTTACTTTCCCCTACAGGCTGAGAACGGTGCTCCAAATCAGGATCAGAATACTTTGTTAATCCCAGCAGAAATTATGTCAATTCAAAATGGTTCGTTTTTTTTCCCAGAGCACTGCTGATTTCCACATTGCAGACTTTTCACATAAGCCTTGAGTTCTAAAGAGGCTCCTCAAAGGTATCTTATTTTGGCTACATTGATCAGTGCTGACCATGCAGGTTGACAGTCCTTCAATTAATCCTTCAGTTTTGCAATGAAAAATGGTGCATTCCTACTGTGAAAACAACCTTTTTAGTGACATCATGATCACTGCTCTAACTGCTTGGATGGCTAATTTGTTAGTCAGTAATGCTAGCTAATGATGGGCACATGTAAATTGTCCATACCCACTGCTTGAGTTTATAGCAGCAACCTTGCTGTTAAGTGAGTCAGTATGTGACACTTCTCTGAGGTCATCATTTAACTTCACTGAAGGACTTGGCGTGGGATAAAGCTGCTGCTTGTATTCAGATGTGGGGGGTGGTTGATAGCACACCTGTTTGTTTATTTAGGCTATGACTCATTTTCCTCTGTGTTGTACCATTATAGTTGACCATCTTGTTCTAATTTGCGGTGCTTTTTTTAAAGATACACTATGGAATACCAATCTAGTCATCTCTGATCTTCAGCTTGTTTTTTGTTCATTTATAAATGGCTTTACTAAATATGGCAACAAGCAAGCCAAATGCATTGGTACCTCACTTATAAATCTGCACACTTATTCTTCTTTGTTATTACTAAGTTATTATACTGTGTTGTGTTGTTTGTGTTGCGTTGTGATGTGTCGTATCGGGTCGTGTTGTGTTATATGTAGTGCCAACGAAGGACAGTTTTCCAATTTCATTGTACTATTGTACTATGTATGACTGTGCGATGACAATAAAGAGTTATCTTATCTTAAGATACAGCATTGTATGAAAGATTTTTTTTTCAGCTACGCACTTTTCCTATCCAGGAATAGAGTACTATCATATATCATATATAGTAATATGGTAGGGATAGTATACACAAAAAATTAGAACTAGGCATTTTTGTAACACATTTCTAGTATCACTCACCACAAAGCACTTGTGAACCACAGTTCACATAATAACTATAATTCACTTTTTGTAATTTGTAAACCTGCACAGGCACAAGAAGAACATGCAAACCCCTCACAGAGGGGACTCTGGGTTTGAAGCAGGAAGCTTCTTGCTGTGAACTGTGGTGACCTCTGCAGCACCATACCATCTGTTAGTTGTTCTTTTCATTGTATTTACATCAGCTTGTGTATTTGTTTGTTCCAATTTATTAGTAGAGTAGCTTATTACATAGCGAGTTCCTGGACTTTGATGGATGTTTTTATCCAGACGCACTCTGAAACTAGAGCTCAAAATATAGTTCAGAAACAGATATGAAATACCTAAGCTAAGAAATTAAGTGACACCATATACAGGAAGAACTGTCTAAGTGGATATATTGTTGTGTGTTAGTAATGTTATAATGTTGTAAAAAAAAAAAAACCCACAAAGTCTTTCCCAACACACTCATCGTTTTCTGAATTGCTTTTAAAATTTGAATGTTCAGCTCCTTAATTACAAGTCTGGTGTTGTACCTGTGAGAGTATTGCAATTAAACCAAAAAAATGCTTTAAACACTGGATAGCATTAACTAAAGCTTTTATAGATTTAAATATATATATATATATGTTTGTTATTATGATTGTTATGACAGTCATTGCTGTCTTGAACAGTGACTGAAAAAGCATGGCAAATATTTCTTATTGACTTTACCTGCTACCACAAGACGTACACTACCAGTCCAAAGTTTGGACATATCTTCTCATTTAATGGTTTTTCTTTACTTTCGTGACTATTTACATTGTAGATTCTCACTGGCATCCAAACTATGAAAGAACACATGTGGAATTATGTTGTAAACAAAAAAGTGTGAATTATCTCAAAACACGTTTTATATTTCAGATTCTTCAAAATAACCACCCCTTTGCTTTGATTATTGCTTTGCACACTCTCGGCGAGGTGTTACTACGAAATTGTGTTCTATTGTATTTTTATCTGTATTTACTGTACAGCACTTTGGTCAGCCTTGGTTGTTTTTAAATGTGCTCTATAAATAAACTTGACTTGACTTGACTTGACTTGACTCGGCATTCTCTCGATGAGCTTCATGAGGTCGTCACCTGAAATGGTTTTCCGAGTCTGGTGACTCGGATGAATTTATCTTCAGCAGCAGAGGTGACTCTTGGTCTTCCCTTACTGGGGCGGTCGTCATTCATGGTAGCGCTTGATGGTTTGTTGCAACTGCACTTGCGGACACACATAAAAAATTTGAGCCATTTTCCAGACTGACTGACCTTCAGTTCTTAGAGTAATGATGGACTGTTGTTTCTCTTTACTTAGCTGATTGGTTCTTACTTAATATGAATTCTAACAACAATAATAATGCGTACTTCCCCATGGGGAAATTACTCTCTCTGCATTTGACCCATTCACTCAGCGAAGCAGTGGTCAGCCACTAAGCAGGCGCCCAGGGAGCAGTGTGTAGGGACAGTACCTTGCTCAGGTGTACCTCAGGGTAGCCGTTCAGTAGATTCAAACCCCCAACCTTCCGATCATGGGGTGACCATTCTACCTACTGCGCTATCCCTGCCCAGTTGTCAAATATGGCTGTCAGCTGTGTACCAACCTGACTTCTGCACAACACAACTGATGGTCCCAACCCCATTAAAAGAGCAAGAAATTCCACAAACGAACTCTGACAGGCTCACCTGTGAAGGACATCCATCTCAGGTGACGACATCATGAAGCTCACTGAGAGAAGGCTGAGGGTTTGCAACGCTGTCAACAAAGCAAAGGGCGGCTGCTTACAGGAATCTGAAATATAAGACATTATTATCCATTTTTCTTTGCCACATAATTCCTTATATCTTGTGTCATATATTTAATGTCCTCAGTGTGTACCTACAATGTAGAAAGTAGGAAAAATAAGGAAAAAACATAAAATAAGAAGTCTGTCCAAACTTTTGACCTGTAGTGTATACAGTAATGGACATTTTTAATGAAGCCTAGTTCATTGTGATTTGATAATCTATTTACCTTTAGAATAAAACCTGAAGCTAATTTATAAAGAATATCTGATAATTCGTTTTTATCCATTTAATGATAGTAAAAGTCGAGTATCTCAGAAAGCACTTTCTTTCTGTTTCTTCTGGCCAGGAACGCTGCTACTCTCAAGGCTTCCAGCATGAACTTTCCTATTTCCCAGCCTATCAACCTACACCTGCAGCTGATTCACTCGTTCTTACATACAAAGACTGTGATTTGCAGTGTTCTTAAGACTGCCTTAGTTACCACTGAAAGCACTTACAATCCACGTATCAGTATTTCAATTGTAATCTCCTTACTTGGTGGTTTTGTAGGACTTTTTGAACAATTCCAGTCCTTCAGATTCCGAGTTGGTTTAAATAAAAAACACTTGTAGAGAACTGATAAGTGTGCTTTTGAATCCGCGGTGGCTTTTGCCACACTCATAATCACTGACACAAGGCAAAAGGAAGCCATGCTGTTAACTCAGACTGTGAACCCTGGCACAGCAATCTCACACACAGCTGTGTTGGACCCAGTTCTGTTGTTTATGTACCCATTCACATATGCATGCTTTGGAGTTTTATTTGAAGATCCCTAAGCATCACAGCTGTGTTCCCTGAACCAGACCACCTGCAACAATTAAAGATGCCTCTGCAGCTTGCTGGCTCAGCAGGGCTCTGATCAACACTACATTATAGAGAGAAGTTGTTTTGCAAGTGGTTGTAAAAGGGGATCTGGTTTCAGCCCCCTGCCATGTTTCTCCACATTGTTCCCACTCTCATCACGAGGAGTAAACAGTGGAATGAAATGCAGTAAACTGGTGTTTTTCTTCATGTACTTCAAAACCAGAAGCATTCTTCGTCAAACATTACTTCACTTTAATTGTTTTAAGTTAATTCATGGGGTAGCAAAAGGTGTCTATGGCTACTAAAAACTAATGTCTGGTGACCTCATACAACAAATAATAAGGAATGTTCAAACTGAACAACAAAAGGTCTGCAGTTTTTGGAAAAGCTGGGTTAGGTTTTTTATGTTGCACTTAAATCACAGTGTACCTCATTCACACAAGTTGTTTTTTCCCATGCTCTACCTAAGTGCTTTCTAACATTAATGGATTGCATTTATATAGCGCTTTTCAAGGCACCCAAAGTGCTTTACAATTCCACTATTTATTCACTCTCACATTTACACACTGGTGGAGGCAGCTACAGTTGTAGCTGCAGCTGCCCTGCGGCAGAAGTGAGGCTGCCATATCGCGCCATCGGCCCCTCTGGCCAACACCAGTAGGCAGTAGGTGAAGTCTTGCCCAAGGACACAACGACCAGGACAGAGAGCCCAGGGAACAAACCGGCAACCTTCCGGTTACAGATGCGCTTCCCAACCCCCTGAGCCACGGTCGCCCATTCTCACACTCTGATGGATGTATCGAAGAGCAGCCAGGTATCGAACCACAAACTGTGAGATTACAGACGAATGCTATCCCTAACTCCTTAGCTCTGTAAAACCACAAGAGAAAACTGTACAAAAATAAACGGGCATGTAACACGATGAGTAACTGAAAATGGTCTTAACACTTTTTATCTCTCATGGAGGACTCAAAGCACTTTATACAACATGCCTGATTCACACAACCTGTTTCTTCTATGCTTAAGTGTTTTCTATCTACCAATCACACACCATTGTGGTCTGATAAATGCATCAGAAAGTAACTTTGGGTTGCCCAGCCTGCAGACCGGAGCAGCCAGCGATCAAACCACCAACCTTGTGAGCTGTGGATGCACTGCTCTAATCACTGAGCTACAGGCATCCCAAGTGCTCTTGGGGACCCCACACACCACACAATGTTTGTGTTCACAATGTGAGTTTGCTTTATTTACATTGTCAAGATCCCTCAGGCTGATTCTTTCCAGTCCTCTATGTCTAGTCAGCTTGCCGTCATTTCACCAACTCCACACACCTCGAGGTCCTGGCACACTACTGAAATAAGGGATGGGCATGACAACAACCACCAGCCATGTTAAGCAAACTCCCCTGGAACTGTCCCCTTAACTCACTGCGCAATCCACCCTGCAGCCAAGCCACTCACCACACCCCGCCACATACACCCATCACCCATCTTAGGCCAGGGAACCATCCAGCCCAGCCTATGTATCTGGCTAATGTATATAACTGGATAGTCAGTTGGAGTCTTATTCGATCTTAAATATGATCAAACTATCTCTAATGATCGGCTATGTACCACAGGCCTTCAAGCTGGCTGTAGTTAAACCTTTACTCAAAAAGCATCTCTAGACCCAGCAGTCTTAGCTAATTATAGGCCAATCTCCAACCTTCCTTTCATATCAAACATCCTTGAAAGAGTAGTTGTCAAACAGCTAACAGATCATCTGCAGAGGTTTATTTGAAGAGTTTCAGTCAGGTTTCAGAGCTCACCAGCACAGAAACAGCTTTAGTGAAGGTTACAAATGATCTTCTTATGGCCTCTGACAGTGGACTCATCTCTGTGCTTGTCCTGCTAGACCTCAGTGCAGCGTTCGATACTGTCGACCATAATATCCTATTAGAGCGATTAGAACATGCTGTAGGTATTACAGGTACTGCGCTGCAGTGGTTTGTATCATATCTATCTAATAGACTCCAGTTTGTGCATGTAAATGGAGAGTCCTCTTCACACACTGAGGTTAATTATGGAGTTCCACAGGGTTCAGTGCTAGGACCAATTCTGTTTACATTATACATGCTTCCCTTAGGCAGCATCATTAGAAGACATAGCATACATTTTCACTGCTATGCAGATGACACCCAGCTCTATCTGTCCATGAAGCCAGATAACACACACCAATTAGTTAAACTGCAGGAATGTCTTAAAGACATAAAGACCTGGATGGCCGCTAACTTTCTGCTTCTTAATTCAGATAAAACTGAGGTTATTGTACTCGGCCCTGAAAATCTTAGAAATATGGTATCTAACCAGATTCTTACTCTGGATGGCATTACCTTGGCCTCCAGTAACACTGTGAGGAACCTTGGAGTCATTTTTGACCAGGAAAGCCTTCAGTAATCCAAAATGCTGCAGCAAGAGTCCTGACAGGGACTAGAAAGAGAGAGCAGATTTCTCCTGTTTTGGCTTCCTGTTAAATCCAGAATTATTCAAAATCCTGCTCCTCACATACAAGGTCTTAAATAATCAGGCCCCATCTTATCTTAATGACCTTGTAGTACCATATCACCCTATTAGAGCACTTCGCTCTCGCTCTGCAGGCCTACTTGTTGTTCCTAGAGTATTTAAAAGTAGAATGGGAGGCAGAGCCTTCAGTTTTCAGGCCCCTCTTCTGTGGAACCAGCTTCCAGTTTGGATTCAGGAGACAGACACTATCTCTACTTTTCAAGATTAGGCTTCAAACTTTCCTTTTTGCTAAAGCATATAGTTAGGGCTGGACCAGGTGACCCTGAATCCTCCCTTAGTTATGCTGCAATAGACGTAGGCTGCCGGGGATTCCCATGATGCATTGAGTTTTTCCTTTCCAGTCACCTTTCTCACTCACTATGTGTTAACAGACCTCTCTGCATTGAATCATATCTGTTATTAACCTCTGTCTCTCTTCCACAGCATGTCTTTATCCTGTCTTCCTTCTCTCACCCCAACCAATCACAGCAGATGGCCCCGCCCCTCCCTGAGCCTGGTTCTGCTGGAGGTTTCTTCCTGTTAAAAGGGCGTTTTTCTGTTTCTGCGCCTGTTGTTGTGATTTGGCGCTGTATAAATGAAACCAAATTGAACTGAATTGAAGCAGTACTGCACATCTGTATAATCTGTCCATTTTCTTCTTACAGCACACTGATGATTTATGATCTCTGACAGATGACCAGATTACTATTGACTTAATCAAGTGGAGATATCATCTGAATTTCAGGAGCGGGACCACTCCTCATTCACGCCCCTTCTGGCCTCAAGCTGAGAAATGCTGTTCTCATTTTCATGTCCCCCCTTCCCCCCTTTTTCCTTCTCTTCTCCTCTTCTCCTCTTTTCCTTTCCTTCATTCACTTCTAGTTAGTACATGGGGATCTGCCCGGCCCGGGAGCTGTCTCCAGTCCCCTTCGAAGCCTTCCCGAAACCGCAGCACCAGTTCACAGTTCCTCATCCTTCATCGCTCATCGTTACTGAGGATGTGGTCCCAGCTAGTAAACTTAAGTGTCACAATGTGACTGCGCATACAGATAATACATGATAATACTTGTTTAAACTTTAAAATTTAACTTGTTGTAATACCCTCTCAGCTTATTGGAGCAGTATGTGCCATCGCAATTATTTTGTTTTATTTGAAACAAAAAATCTATGTCGAAAAGTTATACATTAAATGAAGCTTACAAAGCATATGTTTCCAGTCACAGACCAGCGGGTTATTAACAATGTGCCAAACCACCAGAAGCAAGCTGCTGGCCTCTCTCGCCCTGCTCCAATCAGTCCTGACGGGAGATGGACGCTCCGTCAGAGACAGAGAGGACTACAGTTTTCTCTGAGACTGAAGTAAGCACCGCTTTCAGTGACAATGGCCACAAGATGGCAGTAATGTAAAGGCTTAATGCAACTACTAATTGACAGGTGAGGAGCTGTATGCCAGCAGAGATGACCTTTCTTTGGTACATTTTAATTTATGTCTATTTCTAGATTTGATAAAACCTTGCTTGTCCTGACAGAACACCACTGCACATAATATTTTCAAAAGTCAGTTGAAAGAAAGATTGTAGTATAATTTGTCAATATTGATTTGGTTTTACTCTCCTAGTGCCATATTGCTTTCCTTTGGTATGGGTTTTCTAATGTCTTCTTTACCTTTTCTCTTTTTTCTACCTTTTGTTTTTAAAATGTTGCTATTGTATATTGTTTTTAGGTTGCCGGTTCGAGCCCCGGCTTGGACAGTCTCGGTCGTTGTGTCCTTGGGCAAGACACTTCACCCGTTGCCTACTGGTGGTGGTCAGAGGGCCCGGTGGCGCCAGTGTCCGGCAGCCTCGCCTCTGTCAGTGCGCCCCAGGGTGGCTGTGGCTACAATGTAGCTGCCATCACCAGTGTGTGGATGTGTGTGTGAATGGGTGGATGACTGGATGTAGTGTAAAGTGCTTTGGGGTCCTTAGGGACTAGTAAAGCGCTATACAAATACAGACCATTTACCATTTCTTTTAAGATCTAAAAGTGACTAAATTTGCCTGTTGCTAACTCTGGTGCATTTACAGCAATGTTTATTCATGTACATTGTCCCTATTCAACAAATAAACTAATTAAACAAAAATGACAAATGTGCAAATTTACCACTACAGGATGTCAAGTCCTCATGCAACTGTCATTAAATCTGTTTCTGGCAGTTTGGTCTGATGCAGGCACATGACTCGACTGGTTGAAGTCAGTTTGTAGGACTCTTGCATTGTTCCTCCTGTTCTTTCTCACACAAAGGAGCAGATCCTGGTCCTGCTGTGGAGCTCTGTCTAACTCTCCTCACATAACTGCCTATTTCCTGGAATCTTCTTTACATTACAGATTATTTGTGCAACCTGAATATGGAGAACATACCACACATGCTAGGGACAAAGATGCTAGCAAAAAGTAAAACTAGAGAAAAATAAAGTCAGATCAGAAGCAATAAGGAAAGAGTCTGTGGTCTGTGGCCTCCACCTACAAATTCATGCCCTTTTTGTGGTTGTCTTGTTGTTGTTTCTCCGTTGCACCTTGTCCATGTGCTGCAAAGTGAGTTCAAAATAAGATATCTTTGTTTTTCTTGACAAGATTAATAAACTCATCTGAAGTCAGTAAAGAAACTGGTGTCTAACGGTCTGAAAGGAAGAAAAGAATAAGTGTAAAAACAGAATTTAAATGTAGGCTTAGACTATGTGCATAGTTGATGTAAAGTCACCATGCTCATAGAAAAATAACATTGTGTGCACCTGAAAGGGAAAGAAAATCAAGGAAAATATTTTATATTTGTTACTGATGGTTATCACAAAACACAAAAGCATTAGAAACCACTGAAAAACCCTTTTAACATCTGTGCACTGAGGTTTGAGGTATCTTCCAGGAACTGTGACCCTGGGGAACTGATTGATCAATAGGTGCTGACTTCATGGCTGTTGATTTCTAAACTTAACCTGCTCTGGAGCAAGTTACTTTAACAGTGAAAAACCCCACAGTTAATGCTGTATCTCATTCACCCACTCATACAAGAAGTTTTTTTCTGTCATTCACACACATTCATATTACAATGGATGCATTGGAGTGCAACTTATGGTTCTTGCCCGATACTTTGCAGACTAGAGCAGCCAGCAGCCTCCCAATTAGTAGACTCGCTCTACCTCTTGAGCTACAGCCAGCCTGAAAATGTACATGTGTTTGGGAACGCACACAAGGGCACCTGCACGCAGTGTTAATTTTGCACAAATCAAAAGCAGCTTTAACCACAAATACTTCCACAATGAGTCAACAGTGTTTTGGTCCCTGTAAACAACCTCCCAGTATTGTTTCATATAGTCATGAAATTACACATTTGTATAGACCCCCTGGCTATGACTCAACACAAGTGCTAAAATACACAAAGTTTAGTGCCATAAGACCGTTACATCCATTTAAAAAATAAAATCAATTATCAAGATTACAGACAGTGACAACAAGAGAAGGATAGCTCTAATTTCATTATGTTTTGTCTTCTTTCTGCTTTTCTCTAACCATCTCCTTCTGTTTGAACCCAGCACCAACTAGGACCCCAAACAACACGAAAGCCTGAATTAATAAAACATTATCGATGCCCATGGCAACATTAAGTCAGTTATATTTTTGAAAATCTGTTTTAAAAAACAAAGTCTTTCCAGCTCTACAAGGACACAGCAGATTGGTTCATACAGTGGTTAATCTACTTTCTTTCTGAAAGTAGGAAGTAGGAAGTTTGTTATTGATCTATCCATGACATATAACCATTTCTTATGAAATACTATGCCAAGATATTCAGCTTTATGCAAATTTCAGTTTTTCCTTCCTCATAAATCCACTTTTATGGTGTGTGTTATTGTTGTTTTTTTGCAAAAGTATTTGCCACCAGGTGGCAGATTTTGTTCACTGGAAGTTTGACTACACTTTTAATTTAATTATCTATGAAATGTGTTATGCACGCTTCACATAGCCATGCCGATGGCGCACTAACGTGAAACACACCTACAGGAACTGTTCAGTGATCGATATATACTAGCAATGTTCTTTGCCTGCTGCGTTGTATATGGGCATGCTTGTGTGACGTGCCTAGGTGTCGGAGGCTGCGCTGCAATAAAGAGGCAGTTGGAATAAGCGTCTCAGCATAACAAGTACACCACCACAGCGCGCCTCCTGTTCAGCTCAGCCTCGTCACTGAAGTCACACTGGAGGAAAACAGGAGCACGGAGGCACATGCGACCATACCAGTGACGCATCCACACCGATAAAACAAGGCCGCATAAGGTTGTGACGCAAGGACAGCTTTTTACAACTTTTTATTTCATTGGTAAGTCTTTGTTTCACGTTGTTGTTTTAATTAAACATAAAAACGATAATGACCATCCAGATGCTGAATGGAAAAAAAGTTTCACATTCATTTTTTTAATTAAAAATTAAATTAGCCTACAGTTATTGCAAACATTGTTTAAAATGTTATGTCATTGCTCATTTTCTGTTTTTCCAATAATTATTTCGAGTCATCTAAGTTGCCATTGTCATTATTGCCCATTTTCAAAAAAACCTTATTTTTGCATTAAATATAGCCTAATTTATAACACATATTTTACAAATTAATGCCAATAGATAAAAACACAGTTTGCTCTTAAAAACTTACATTTGTGGTGCCCTAAAAACAATTGTTTCCACTTCAGTCATGCAATTTGTTATACCTTTGCCTATTACAATAAAATAAATCTTAATTTGAATACAATATGTACAATATATGCATCGAGACTCGCAAGTTTATTTTTAATTCTGTTAGTAGTGCAGGTTGTTTTTATTGATTATCTTTGCCTGTAAATAAAGAAGTAACGAAGGAAGTGCACAGATAAAATTTTAGCAAACATTAGCACATAATTACACAAAGAAAAAGGAAACAAAGTGAACCTATTTTCTTAAAGATGAAATGGGTGCATTCTCAGGGCTATGATGGCAACTAACTAATAACTGATACTGCTCACGGTCACCTGGGTCAGGAAATGTACAGTATATGCGTTGCATAATTGGTCTGTGGAAAGAGTGACGGCCAAAACAGTATGTTTTTTTTTTAATCGACATTTCATTATCCACTAAATGACCTTAGAGCCCAAACATTGTCTAAATAAAGCAGCAAATACAGCATCACTGTGAGAAATGACTGTTCTGAGGTCTGCGTACGCTGTGCAAACACAGCACAACAAGCAGTGAGGGCCTGAAAGTCTAGATTACATATCAGTTTCCAGACCATAACAAGTCTTAGATATTTCACTGAGGTAAAAATAAAAATATTAGGTTTGTAATCTACACTGCATTGTAAAAATAAACCTTTTTCTTTACTTAAATTAACACGTTTTTATTACTTCAGTGCTTCGGTTTTGGACAATGTTACTCACATTTGAAATAGAAAGTTTAATATTTTGCATAGTTCATAAGAAATATACTTTATACATTTTGAGCTGCATTTAAAATCAATGAGCTTCATAACATTACTATTAGTAAAAGAACAAGGAAGTTTCACAGCAGTTAGTATTAGTATTAATTTGTGACTATTTCACAATATATGTTTGTTTCATTATATGTCTGTTAATTCGTCTATTCATTCATCTATTAAAAATCTGTTTTGTAAAGTCTCTTTTCTTTGGCATGTGTAATACTACTAACTAGTTATTCTTCTTAAATAGGTAAATGTGAAATTCCAATGTTCACAACAGAGACCCCTGAGGGGCTGAATCAGGCTGGTGGGTGTTTAGATTGGAATCTTGTGATATGCAGACAGCAAGGGTTAAAGGTGTGGAAAGGCTTAGCAGCATAGCATGTATCTTCTCTAATTACCTCCTATGTAAAAATCAATTACTTCTGCTACATGATCAGAAAGGAGCAGACCCCAGGGGGCTGTTTGAGCTTCACTGGTCCTCACTGCAACTACCTGGATGAGTAGCTTCAGGTTTGCAGTTAAGGCTTTCTATATTTTTATTTAAATTTATTCATCTGTCAAGTTTGCATTTAGCTTCTTTATTATAAACTGCACAACTGCTATTTCCAACCACTGGACTGAAAATGGCCAATAATTATAAACTATAAAACGAACTATGCAGACTCAAAAAGTTCATTCTAGATATATAATGAAATGCAACGGTTGTCTGGCTTTTTACAAATGATCCTTCATGCATATTTCTAAAACAAATGTGTTGTCCTTATTACAGCCAAATTCTAATTTTCTCCAAATAACAGTGGTTCAAATATATTTCCCACAAATCCTCATTTGTGATACATTGCTCTAGCATTAATATGTGAGTAATGAGCATTCAAAGAACATAATGATAACTGTTAATGTTGATCTGACTTTCAAATTTTTAGGATTTTAAACGTTAATATTTGATGATATAGTATATTGTACAATGTACGTGTTGTTGTTGAATGCAAAGACTGAATGATTAAATATCAAAAAATGCTAATGCGTATTGTTACAAATGAAGTAAGCAGCATTTCATGAGTAAGCAGCATTTTGATGTTGTTGACCAATGTGTTAATGGTTTTTAACCACTAATAACAGCTGATTAACTTTGTATGTATCAAAATAATATCTTTTGGTTAGTTTTCATTTTTGGAATTAAATATTCAGTTTGAAACATTGTATATTTATGGTAGTAACTGTAATTGTAACTACTAGAGTTACTGTAGCGACACAAAACTTATAGTGAAGTGAAAAATATACAAACTATACATATTTGTAAAAATTCAAATCTAAGTGAAAGGCACTTGGGTAAAAGAGCCTTATTTAAACAAGCAGTTTGAGACGAAGAGGTGAGGAGTGGTTTGTGGGTTTTGTTCATTCAGACAATGGGACTTGAAGTTCCAATGGCTTGTGTCCATCAGCGTCTGCCTCAGACAAAGATGCATTATTGTCTATTGTTATTCCAGCTGATCAAACCTGATTTAATAGCTCACAGGTATTTCTCTGGTTGAATGCTGTCATTCTGTTTCCTTGCCCTCAACACCCCCAGGCATGTACCTGGGAAGGTAACAAGAAACACCCAACCACATGTGCATGAGCTTTCAGTGTGTGTGTGTGTGTGTGTGTGTGTGTGTGTGCATACTAACACTGGTTCTATAATGAACTTTTGTTATTATTTTACTTTTTTTCTTTGATGTTTTTGGTGAAATGTATTTTGAAAACTATGATGTACTTTAGCCAACAAATTTTTGGCCAATAATTTATGCTCTTTGCATTACATTCAAGTACATTCTTTTTTTTAATCATTTCTTTTTATTAACAGATTTTTTATTTGATGAATTTAATAAATAAATGTTTATAAAGAAACAACTGTAGCTCAGTTGAAGTTTGATATTTTCATCAGCTGATATTTTTTGTCTCAATTAGACAGCCTGCTGGATTTGATTTAGCAGACATGGGGAGCAAGACTCTGCCAGCACCAGTTCCTCTCCACCCATCACTTCAGTTGGCCAACTGTTCCCTCATCCAGAGTTCAACAGGTCTTCAGCTGCCTGCAGATCATTTTCACAGCATCTACAGCTTTAGCGCCCTGCATGCCGTCCACCTTCACCAGTGGACCCTGGGGTACCCAGCTTTTGCCCTGCCCCGCTGCACCATCTCTAAGCTTCCTTCCCAGATTTCCTGTATGGCATCCATCCCCATTTTCCCTCACCTTCTGCCACCTAAGCAAGACTCGGCAGGGTTGCTACAGACCTTCAAAAACAAGCCTCGCTTTGACTTTGCCAACCTGGCAGCAGCAGCAACCAAAGAGGATCAGTTAGAGGTGGAGGACCTGAGCATGACAGTGAGCGCTAGTGCTTCTGCGGCGCAGGCATCATCTCCACACCTGACCGCAGCCAGCCTGGGATGCATGCTTGATGTGACCAAACTTACTTCACCAGAGCGCAAGTCTAGTCGAGGCCGACTGCCTTCAAAGACCAAGAAAGAATTTGTCTGCAAGTTCTGTGCCCGACATTTTACCAAATCCTACAACCTTTTGATCCACGAGAGGACACACACAGATGAGAGGCCATATACATGTGATATCTGTCACAAGGCCTTCAGGAGACAGGATCACCTCAGGGACCACAGGTGAGATGCTGGTTTATCCAACTTTATCAAACCAGTTCAACACAATGGAATTAGTTTCCACTCAAGTTTTGTTCACATTAACATAAATCCCAGTTTTTTTATTCATAAAGTTAACGCAACAGGTAAGGAAGTTTGTGTTTGGTCAATTATTTCTTTGTTGTAACATGTAACATGTTTCTTGGTAATAAATAGTTTACCACTGGAAAGCCACGTTATTTCCCTTTAAATGGGGCCACATTTGAAAGCAAAATACATTTGTGGGTTGAGCAGCAAAGTTGAGAATGTGGGTTGTGTCCATGAAAAACTTGCCAAACCTTCTCTGCCAATGCCAAACAGCTTATTGTGCTACCCTGGGAGGCAGCTGCCATAGGCAGAATCTGAACTCATCACTGAACATAATGTACCTCCACATGTTCAAGTTCTAGGTTCCTGATGTTGCCGACACCATGGTGAAGAGTTCTCATAGCAGGCCTCTTGGCAGCCCTGTGATACAGGAGATGGACTGCGTGTTTTCTAGGGACAGAGCCGTTGCCCATATTGACTGTAGACTGTAGAAGACTACCTATGGTTCCTAAGTGCTGATAGGATGAGAAAACTGTCTTCTTGTGGTATTTACTTCTTGAGATACCCACTTAGTGGCCTGTCTTTGACAATCTTCTTTATGCGAAACTTGGCCAAGGCTGCCTTTACTGCCTCACTCCAAATAATGCTGCCACTTGGTTTTGTGGAACATTAGGTTGAAGTTGTCCTATATCACACCAATGGCACCTGATTGTCAGCACCTGGTACCAGAAGAGTCAGAAGCAGAATAAGCTGTTTGGCATTGGCAGTGAAGAACTGGCAAATAAAACCGTTTTACAACGGTATAAAATTTAAGCATTGTTACAACAAAGAAATAATAGACCAAACACAAATTTCCACAACTTTTTGTGCTAAGTTTAGTATTTTCACTGCCACTATGCAAAGAACATGCTAATCCTAACAATCTTTGTCTGGATGAACAAAAACATCTCATATCTACACAATTCTTCTTCTAAACTAAAGTCTTCTAACTAAAGTTTGTGGTTGTGTTCGTGCGCAGTAGTCAGTGAATATCACTGACTTCTGTGCATTGCATTACATTTGTAATACATCAGACAACTTCACAAAAGCTGCTGAAACTCCTTTTAAGCAGGTAAGCTATAAGCCTTAAGCTAAAAAGTCAGATTGTGATAATGGCACTTTTAATGAGTACACAGGCTCCATAAAGCTTGTTAATCACATGAAGACTGTCTGTAAACTAAGCCTGTGTGCTTTTTCTTGCTGGGTAATAATGAAAGGATGATAAAACCAGACAATTATTGCCTTTTAAATAATGATCTGAAATTTGACATAAATTTTTGGTAAACACTGACTTGCTGGAGTGTTGTGTTCCCCTCTGCAGGTACATCCATTCTAAAGAAAAGCCCTTTAAATGTCAGGAGTGTGGAAAGGGCTTCTGTCAGTCCAGGACTCTGGCCGTCCACAAAACATTACACATGCAGATCAAGGAACTGAAGCCAGCCAAGATCAAGTGATTCACTCAACAGGGACCAGGGCACTGAACGAAAACCAAAGAAAACATGAGTAAAAAACAAACAAACAACCCCCCTGCCCCAAGACTTTAATCTCAGAACTTAAGATAATGTTTAAGAAAGAAACATTTCACCAACCATTTCTTACAGAAATAACGGAGTAGTGGATAAATGTATATTTACTTATCAAGCCTGACTTGGAAGAGAAACCAGTGGATGTGTAGAAACAAATTTATCTCCCATTGAATATCACATTCCCATGCTATTTTTTTACAGAAATATTATATCAAAACATATTTTTGCACTTTAACCTGATTATTTACATTTATCTCTTGATGTCTTAAATTTATTTTCAAAATGAATAATCGTTTTAAATAAACATTTTAGCGTAAATTGATGGCCACGTGTGCAAGTTTGTGTGAAGTCAAATAATATTCTATTTGTTAAGAAGTTAGTTAAGATGGTCACAAGAAGCTACATTTAGATCAATCCACCATGGTTTGAAACTCACAACAATGAAAATGACAGTAATGAGTAATGAGAGGTCTCATTTACAGTACAGTGTATATTATTATTAAAAGTGAATATATGCGCAAAACTCAAAAATAGTGTGTACTTAAAGATGATCTGTTTGATGAAAGCATTTATCCACCTGCAAACATCGCTTTCATTACAGATTCCATCTAGAAATTTGAACATGTAGATAAGCTTCATCTTCTGCCCAACATGGAAGTCATTGTCACTTTGCCTTGAGGTTAGGGAATGAATCTTGAGTAAACAGCTATCTTGGATGCTGGAGGTGCTCTATCTGGGAACTCCATTGTCCTACTGAAGATTTAAATATCCACATGTTGAGACTGACGATTGATTTTGTAATCATACCATCAGATCTGTAGCTGTATGTCCTGGACATGGGTGAAAAGATCGGAGCTGCCAACTAATCACCACCTAGTGGTGAACTGGATCATGTGACAGAAGGAAATTAGTTACTAGAAGCCCAGTGTACCCAAATGCAGACACCGTAGCATTCTGAAAGAGGCTGTGGGCACTGAGTCAGAGTGGACCATATTCTGTGCATTTACTATTGAGGAAGCTGTTGTGGCCTCGACAATAGAGGGGGTTTCAGCTGGAAGGTCATTGGTGCTAGTGGTAATTCCTGGACCAGATGGTGGACACCAGAGCCTGAAGGAGGATACCCGTTGAGCTTGGTTAATCTGCGGGTTTCCAGAGGCAGCTGGCAGGCCAAGAGGACTTGGCTTTGGCAGTAGATGAAGCAAAAACTTCTGTGTGGGAGTTTGGTGAGACCATCGAGCAAGACTTTCAGTTAAGACTTTTCCACACCAGATGCGTAACATCTATGCAAATATTTTGTGTGTTAAAATTTTCTCAAACCAACAACATGATTTTGCTGGAGGAATTTTCAAAAGGAAATTTTTTAACCAAGCTCGTGTTTTTGGATCTGAATAACCAGTTCTGACCAATCAACCACTGCTTTTGGCAACAAGTGTGCTTGTAGATAAAAACACGCACTCATGCTGAATATACAGTGATATGGAAATAATAAAATACTACTATTTTACCTCAGACAGACTGCTAAACACTGCTCCAGGTCAATAAACTCTCTGAAATTATTTCTCTGCCTCCTCAGATGTTGTGCCAACTCTGTCAACAGGAGCTCGAACTGCACCCCTGAAATATACACGAGCATGGTAGTAGTGACACAGATTCAACTCCTAGAAACCATGAAATTCTCCCTTGTGCTGCAGGAATAGATGGGTGAATGAATGAACCCAGAACCTCAGTTTCTTTTTTTCTTGTTTAGAAACATCAGGACCAGCTCATCATCACTTGATGTTGACGTCATTATTTTCAATGTGCATTTTTTAGGACAAAATTTCCACAAAAATACAACATGTTGAGCGCATACATACAATACACAAGACGTCTGCAGAATCTGGAGCTGGGGGGAAGACTTGTCCATTACTGGAGGTGAGGTCACTGATGTAGTTAAACAAGTCCTGAGTTTTTGGGTCCCTGGGCATGGATGAGATTCACCACAAATTCCTTAAGGCTGTCCAAGTTGACATGTCTCTACCACATTGCATGGAGGTCTGGGATGGGCTCTCTCCATGTCAGACTGGGGTGCTAGTTCCCTTTTTAAGAAGGTGGATCAGAGGATGTTCTTCATCTGCAGGGAAATCATACTTCTCAGCATCTCCAGAAAAGTCTATGGAGGAGACCCAAGGAGGGGAGATCCTGTCCGTTAGTCAAATCTCAGGTTCAGGTTGATTTTCCTCCTGGTTACCGCAACAACAATACAGAGAAAACCCCAACAATCAGACAATCCCCTATTTGGAAGAACTTGGTGACTGTGGGAAGGAAAAACTTAGTTTTAACAGGAAGAAACTTTGGACAGAAGCAGGGCAGCCATCTGTGACAACTGTTTGAGGTTGAGGGGAGGAAGACAAGATAAAAGACACTGTCATGGTCCAGTGTTTTTAGTCTCTTTTGTGGACTAATGATTTGTTCTTTTGAATTTAAGAAATATCATATTTAATATCTATATTTCTAGTACTTGGTGATTGTGTTAGTACCCTTTTGTGTCTAGTCTATCACAGTCCCATCTCTGTGTCTTGTCATCAGCGTCTCCTGTGCCAGTCAGTCATGGCTCCATCTTTATTCACCTTTTTGTCTGGATTGTATTTTGTCTGTATTCTGTCTCTGTCAGGAAACAGTTATGTCTTGTCTTTTTTGTTGTTGTTCTTGATAGTACCTTGTCTCATGTGCATTATGTTCAGTTTTGCTTCCCCTGTCTCATTATGTCTATTTTGTTCCTGCTGTGTTCCCCAGCCGTCTCCACTCCCCTAATCACCCCTAATCTATATATTGACCGAGTCACCCTTTGTTCTTCCTCTGCCTTTCATACCCTCCGCACATCTGTGTTTGGGTCCTCTAACTTGTCGTAGTCCACCTGTGACAGTACGCTCTGAGCATCAATGGACATAGAAGATATACAATACAAACCTCGACTGCAATGTTCTATGGCTGTCTCTTCTTCACTCCAACCTCCAGAGAAGGAACTGATTTTAAGAGTCAGGCGTACTTGATTTTATGACCAAGTACGCCTGCTCTCTGCCGCCACCGCCATCAGCTTCCCACATTCGAAAGCTTGGCTCTCGATGGTGGAAGCTAGATCGACAGACAGAGACCTGCAGCTTCACTCCGGAATGGGTATTTGCTCCGATGCTGGGTACAACTGTCTGTGCTCTTTTGTCCAAGGTTTCTTGCCTTGATGCCGATACACAACGCCCTGGCTGTCCCACCAGGGGTCTGGCTAAAGTTTTGTGTTTGATGTTTCATTTATCTTTCATGTTTTGCCTTTTGTACCCAGTTATTGGCCAAATAAATAGCTCACTTTTTGTTAATTTATCCTGCCTTTGAGTCCACCCGTTACAGACGTGCAATCATTCCTAAATGATTAAATGCAAGTGGTGTATAAATATACAGTGAGTGGAAAAGGTGAGTGAAGAAGAAACATCCAGTGCATCACAGAAGCCCCCAGAAGCATTGGAAGATTCAGGGTCACCTGATCCAGCCCTAAGTATATGCTTTAGCAAAAAGGAAAGTTTGAAGCTTAATGCTAAAAGTAGAGAAGGTGCCATTCTCCCGAATCCTGACGATAAGACACAACCTGATTATTAAAGACCTCAGCAGTGAGCATAGAAACAGAAGCATTATTACCCAGGTCGTAACTGGTAATGGTACTATAACAAAAACTGAAGTGTAGACAGATAAACATGGACGATGTTTCAACGTACAATAGGATTCCAGTAATACAAAGCAATAAATGTCAACCAAATTATTGCAATGAAAAGAGTCAAATGCTTCTTTTTAAATACAGTTACATTTGACTGAGAACTAACTTTATCACCATAAAGCACAACAATCCCCCCCCCCC
>NW_024583040.1:130007-132646 GCF_018398535.1 Haplochromis burtoni
AAGCTTGCTGCTGGAGATTTCACTTGTCATGTTTGCATAGTATGTATATGTATATGTATATGTATATGTATATGTATAAGAATGTGTAATTTACATAATAGAGACCTGAACTGATTTTCAACATTTTTTTAAAGTAATTTACTTTAAAATGGCCATTTTAAAATAGATCGGTAATTACTAGTGGAGGTAGGATCAGGCGTTACCTCATCCTGTTTAAAATAAGATGGAGCACAGCCTTGCCTCAGTGAACTATTAATGATGGATAGTAATGTGGGACCAATGCTGGTGATCGACCTGGACAGGACAGAGGGAGGTAATATATCTACAGAGCATGATGAGGATTTAATTTTACCTAAAACTATAATTAAGTCATTAAGTGTGGAGAAAAGGAGGTAAATGATCCAAGACAGCAAGGGGTATCTTCATAAGGGGTAGCACTTGAGGAAATTTTGGATCTCAAGTCCATCACCTTATTTACAAAGTAATTAAGGAAAGTATTAAAATCTTCATCAGAAAGTAACAGAGCATGCTGGGTTGGAGGAGAAACAATACTGTTGATGGTATCAAATAGAATTCTTGAATTATTTTTATGACGATTTATTCGATTATTGAAGTGAGAGGATCTGGCCTCTTTGACTGACTCATTATATAGGTAAAGTAGTTCTTTAAAGTGCTCACGATGGACAATCAGACCAGTGGACTTCCACAGACGCTCTGCTTTTTGATAGGAGCGTCGAAGACCACGAGTCTGATTATTTAACCATGGTGTGCGGGAACTAACAGAGCAATAACTGGTTTTGAAAGGAGCAACCTGATTTAGAATGGCAAGACAGTGTTCATTAAAATAATTAGTTGAAAGCTCAACCTCATTAGAAGAACTTTTAAAATTAAAAAGAGAGGAAAACTCAGAAATTATAGAGTCGTCAATAAAGCGCCTGCGCCTAATAGAACTTTGAGGATGGTACTCTGAATTAACAGATACAGTAAAAGAGACTGACTTATGGTCGCTAAAAACAACTTCATTTAAATTCAAGTGGTCAAGGGAAACACCATAGGTGAAGACCAAGTCCAGAGTGTGCCCAGCCGTATGAGTAGGCCCTGCTTCATGCTGAACAAAGTTGAAAGAGTCCATAATGCTCAGGAACCCCTTAGTAGTACTGTTTGTTGAGTCATCCACATGAATGTTGAAATCTCCAACAATGATAACATGCCCATTTTAATAGTGGAAGTTAAAGATTCTTGTAGGTCTGACAGAAAAGCTGCAGCAGACCCAGGTGGACGATAAATTAAAATGCCGTATATGGGCTGTTCTCTTCCAATTTTTATCATAAGCATCTCAAAAGATTTGTAGCAGGGGGGATTAATCCAGATCCAACAATTCTCAGGCGAATCTCACCGGTAGCAACCCAGGAATAGAGCCCCCGAAGGTCCATCTCTTTCCGAAGATGACGGAGTAGGACGTGAAGGCCGGCTTGCTTCCCCCGCTTTCTCCAACGAGGCCTCTGAAGCAAAAATGAACGAACTGGCGTCGCGCTCTAACGGCGGTAGGAAAACAGTCTTGTTTCGTTGACTCTGAAAGCTATCCATTTGATTGTGAGCAACGCATGACGATCATAAATCCAAAGGGAGATGACACCAGAAAAAACTAACAAAAACAGTTGCATAGCATATAAAATAAACAAACACACGGACAAAGGCAGCGGCACAGCCAAACACAGGCGCCATCTTGACCCTTGACCCTTCAGTTTAGCTTAACTGTCCGAGCCAAATCTAAGAAACTCACCCTTAACTTCATTGTGGAAACTCTAGTCAATCTAGTGTCTGTCGGATTAAGCTGCTGTGCAACATGTGGATCCATAATGTGTTTCATGTTCACAAATCAAACCCTGTCTCTCCAGTCCTCTGTGCCCTTCTTCCAGGGTACTTTGGGGGTACTTTCACCTCCCCGCAGGCCAGCCTGAAGATGATTGGCGGTGATTATGTTTTGTTATTGTCTTTCTCTCTCTCCCTCTCTCTCTCCTGCCATCATCCTCTGCACACTGACGAAGTCATGCGGCAGCTACATCAGCGCAGCCAGTCGATGGCCGAATTCTCTATCAACCTTCGCGTTAAAGCCGCTGAGACGGGTTGGGCTGAGAATGCGCTGCGCTGGGCATTTATTAATGGTTTAAACGAACACATGAAGGATGAGCTTGCGACTTGCGATGAACCGAAGGTTTTTGAGGCTCTAGTGCTGTGCTGACTTTTTACCATCAGTTACAATAACTCGTACTGCGTACTAGCTAGCATGACAGAGTTTCTATACTGCTGGGTGGGTGCTATGATGTTACTGATAGTGAACTTTATTTTATTCATAAGGTTAGTTAGTAGAGTTGCCAATTGTCCTGTATTCAGAGAAAATATTTCGTATTTTTCGTGTTGAGCTGAGTAGGAACACAGTTTGTCCCGTACTTCAGCTAGAATGGAAAAAGACACAAAGCTGGAGTTATTCTGTCTTTACGCTGCAGCTGTCTCTTCTTCTCTCATTCTTCCCCCTCCCTCTCCTGCTGAAACTGATCAATGATCAGCTGATCAGAATCAGAATCGTGTTTATTGGCCAAGTATATGTGCAGACACATACAAGGAATTTGGTTCCGGTA
>NW_024583040.1:132668-173773 GCF_018398535.1 Haplochromis burtoni
CACACACACACACACACACACACACATACGGGTTTCTATGTATTGTAAGGACACTTTTTCCAAACCAGCCCAGGTGGTGGTCTATGGGGACACCACTTTCCGCTTGTCCCTGAGAGATGCTGAATACGTCAAAAAATCTGTTTTGAGCCACAGAGCACAGATCTCACTTCAAAGTTCCTATACACGCAACACAACTAGAGATATAAGAACCTGTTTTTTTGCAACCTTATCAGGACATAGATAATTAGGTGAGAAGCCCCGCCTATGAAAATATTAGACATTTTAACGCCCAACAGGATTTGTGAGGACACTGGCTATACAACACACATACCTGTCACCAAAGTTTATTATAGTGGGACATGGCTAAACTCAAATTCAAATTCAAATTCAAATTTTATTTGTCACGTACACAGTCATACACAGTACGATATGTAGTGAAATGCTTGGACAACTGCTCGTGACCTAAAGAAAACAAAAAAGGAAAAGGCTATGAATAAGATAGGAAATAAATATGAAAAATTAAAAAGGGTAAATTTAACTAGGAAGGAATAAAATATAAGGTTAAAAATGAAATAACTGTACAACACAAATTAGAATGAAGGGTAAATTTAACTGGGAGAATAAGATAAAATATATAAATTAAAGTTGAAAATAAACACTACTACTGCGTATTAAAATTAATAGTTAACAAAACATGTGGTCTTATGACAAAAATCGAACATCACAAAACACAAAGACCTGAATTTGAGAACCAGCTCAATGCAATTTGCAAAGACAAACCTTATTCTTAGATTTGTATTGGAGCCATCACATATTTATAATGTGAATTTCCCTATAGTCTTTATGAAATGTCCAATGCTCAAGTCAAAGCAATACAGGGATAAGAGTTTCACAGGTAACTTTTCAACCATGAATTTACAGGTCTTCTCTGTTAAAGGCTAGCAATTAAAGGTTAGATTTCCTTGTTGGTATATTATGCATTTACATAAAGCGCATATCTTCCTTAATTTGAGTTATACAACTGCTGATGAGAATTAGCTTTTAGGAACTTTTTCCCTCAGTATCAGAAAGCCTCACTGAAAGACAAATATTCAGTTCCAAAAGAAAAGGTCCCAGGGTTATGTACCTTCAGAGTCCTTGAACTGGTAATAAAATACATGCTCAAGCACAGAAAAGGTGCTTTTCACATATCATGTTCCCTTTAAGTATGGTCTTTAGAGACAAAATATATATATATATATATATATATTTATATATATATATATATATAAATTTATATAAAAGCCAATCTGATGGTGAATACTCAAGTTTATTTCAAACAAGAACAAGTGCTTTTTGCAAACATGACATATACGTCAAACATCTGTGTATATATCTTTGTAACTTGATTAATCGTTTAGCGGCTGTTCCTTTTTTTTAGTGTTATGCCGCGGTTCCTGACAAAGTCTCTCACATTTTGAACAGAGCGACTGTCTAATACAGGACGTTCAGCATTTTTATACTGTTTGATTTCTGTCACAATGGCTAGTTTCCCATTTGCAATGTGCCCACGGAAATGTCTCATGACTTCTGCAATCTCTTTGGGAGACCATGGACATTTTTGTCTCCTTCGAGGATTCTCCCCTTCTGCGCCATTTCCAGGGAATGCTACAAAGGGGAGAGAAAATAAGATCAGCTTACTTTTGATTTGTTAATTATTAAGTTATTATAAAGTTACTCTTCAGGAACAATAGGGATGTAAACATCAAATCCATCTCATGGTACACATATCAAAAAGAAGTCCAGGCATTAAACCAAGTTAAAAAATGCTGTGGTTAAATAGCTGTGGGGCTTTAGATTTACACTGGGGTTTGGCTTTTTGCCATGTTAGATAAATACAGTGTCTTAAAAGCTATATTCTGATTAGCAGATCTAGCTCGTTCTTTCCCACAAAAACATTAACTCAAAGAAAACTATTAAAGATAGAACTTCTAACTATGTGAATGCCACAGGACACCCAATTACAAAGTGACATTAGTTCCCATCCAGTTTCATCATGTCCTCCTTTATTGTCCTCCACTTCCAATCATGCAGAATCCAGGTTCAACCCATTACTTCAGCTTTGTCCTCTGATCTTTTCACTTAGTTTGTCAAGCAAATTATTCCTCATTTCCACCACTCTTATTCTCATGTGATTTTGTACTGTAACAGTAGCCCAGTTCAGTCCTGGCATTATGACAAGTTCTGGGTAATCAGATACAACCAGCATTAATGAAAACTCTAAAGATATCCAGGATACTTTGAGGACTCATTCAAGATCCAGTGATGTAAGGCACACATTTGTTTCCTTTCCTCTGAAAGTCAAAACAATCTGTTCCGAAGACAATGTAGGACAGTCTACTCTGATGTCATACTCAGCAAAACAAGACTCACATGAAACCTCTTTCTCATTTGATAAAATCTGTGAAACATGGGAGATTAAAAAACATTTGAGTCAGAAATAACTTGTGCAAAAAAATATTAGTTTAAAGATGTACACATTTACAGCATCACCAACACTGACACTAAACAATAAATAAATATTGTCTCTTAAAATAAAAAAAAAAGATTTCAATCAAAAGGTGATCTAACATGCCAATGTAGTTTTCATATATGGTTTAAAAAGCAAGATAAGCAGTTTTTCATCTTTGTTTTCTAATAGTTATGAACATTTGAACTGTTACTCGGGCTTTTGAAGATGATTAATGGTAAGTATTAATATGCAATATTGGCATTTAAGCTGAGTTTACTGGAGCTTTAAGTGAGCCAACTTTCAAGTCAATGTGTACTGTAAACCTATGCAGACAGATCAGTATTTAAGGCTTTACTCTCACCATCCACTGGAGCACGACTTGGGCATCATCAAGATATTACAAAATAGAGCAAAGACACAGCGGCCAGGGAAGCACAAGAACAAGACATCAAGAAGGCCCCGAGTAAATGTGGTTATCCCAGCTGGACTGTTGTCAAACCTGGGAAGGCACCTAAAGAACGCTCCAGCCAATCCAGGAGCGAAGAAGGACAAGAACAGCTGATACGGATTTTCTTAAAAGATAACGTCTCTGTGGCTTTCAAATCCCAAAACTGAAATAAGAACCGAAATAAGAAAAGTATTCTAATGTTGATGTGAGGTGTCTTGATATTTTAGAATATTTTATTCTTGTGGTACTTCGTGATGTGCCTTCTCCAGCCGAGTCCACATCTGTAAATAGAAAAGTAAAACAAAAATATCACAAACAATATGAGTGGCTTGGTAATCATGGAAGAGCCATCAATATGTAGGGTGATGGATAGTTATACCGTTTGAGGTGTTTGGAGGTTCCTCTACAGGTGGCATAGTACTCCTCCCTATAGTACAAGGAGTATTTTAGCTCAATATAGCAGTCACATTTTCTGTTCCTGTTTAGACTTTCCTTTAACACGACAATGATTTTCACTAACAAGGAGCGAGGCACCCATAAATACAAGTAATCCTCAGGTCCATGAGGTCGCCAGTCTCCCAAAGGACAAACACATAAAAACAACTATACGCAATCACATTCACATCAATGGGCAATTTAGAGTGACCAATTAACCTAACCCCAGTGTCTTTGGACTGTGCGAGGAAGCTGAACTATGCCGAGAGAACCCATGCAAACATGGAGAAAACAACTCCATGTTTGCGGACCCTGGACCGATGAACTCAGGACCGTCTTGCTGTGAGGCAACAGTGCTAACCACTATGCTAACGTCCCGCCTTATCGACTGGGCAGCCAAGTCCAATAAGTGCACTTGCTGGGGTTAGGATAAACGGAAGATATGTTCTCGGCATACCTTGTAAAAATGTAAACACAATACTCCAACAGTCCAGTTATAATACAATCATCATCAGTGGGCACACTGTAGGAAGTGGGTAATACTGTCAGAGGTCCCTGGAGGTACCTCAACAAACTGCATAGTTCCCTTTTCTGTAGTTGAATAGTGTAGCTCAATATTAATGCTCTGTTGCGCTGTGGTCAATTCATTTACACACATCTCTGGCTAGATATCTGTAGCATCACAACACAAAACTATCACTGTAAGTACTATTACATTTATTGTACTGATTTGGTTAGACCTTTCTTTAATGACATTATTTGCCAGACATCAATCTTTATGACTATGTCAAGAATAGCTTAAGCAGTGTATTAACCTCAGCCGAAAAAAAAAAAGACATTTTCAATACTTAAGACTTACAGTGCACATATAATCCTTACTACTACCTTTTAAATAACTGTGTATACCTGAAACATCTCACAATATTGCATTCAACTGAATACTACATAAATATGAGTTGTTTGTTAGTGCATTTACCCATTTTTGTTTGTGCTGGTGGGTATTCTTTGTCAGCCTCGCCGTCTTCACTCTCACCAGAGTCTGTCAAGTCTAGGTTATCTGACAAAAAAAAATATATGTTAAGCAGCATCTTTATGTATTCTCAATCATCCAGGTAAGTAAATCTCCAAAAGTTGATTCTGTTCATCTGGACACAGCGTTTTGTGGGAGAAACGTTTCGTCACTCATCCAAATGATTTCTTCAGTCTCAGCTGACTGCAGGTTTCCCCAATCTTATAAACAGTACATTTGCATAATGACTGAAACCAGCCCACTGAAGGAACAATGGGCTGGGATGTCAGTTCCTTAATCTTAATTATGCAAATTCTCATGACCATTGATCAACAACCACTGACCAATGGCCATGAGTACCATTCACAGAGAGTTGGGGAATGGCTACAATCACAGCACTGTAAGATGATCTTAGGCCCCCTCCTTGATTCTGAATCGAGGCATTCTGAATGCATCAAGAAGTTTTAACCCACTTTGGCAAGGACGGCCTGAAGCTTGTACGTCAGTATGAGCAAACAGCAAAACTAGACGACTTAAAATACTATCTACTTAGAAATACCTTCAATTTCAATCTCTTCCAATGTTTTGCCTTGGAGATTTCCAAGGGTCCCTTTCTCCATGGCAAGTAGTAGTTTTGATATTTTTGCCAGCTGGGTTGTAGCCTCTGGAAGTCTGTAATATTCTCTGTGGACTCGGATATCATGGCCCAGAAAGTCAGCAACTTGGTCAAGCTCGTGATTTTTTAGGTTCAAGACCTGTGACAAAGTTGCAACATGCTTGCGTAGCTGTGTTGACCTAAGGAGTTTGGGACTTTGTGCACCACAGTCATTTGCATAAATCCTGAGACAGTCCTGTCCTCTGTAAGGAGTCAAACAGTTGGGTCTTGCAAAGAGGAAGGGGTTTTCTTCCGGGACTCCACACTCTAGTCTTCTGCTTATGAGCTGCATTAGGGCTTCAACCATGTCTGGTGATAACAGTACAGCAACCTTTCGGCCTCTTTTACCCTTAATTTAGACTGGGTCTCTTTCTCTAGACTGGGTCTAGAGAGTATTTTAAATTCAGGGAATTTAAAATAGAAAGTAGCTCGTCCACAGAAGGACTGGTAGCTCCCCTTACGATAAGGGTTCAGATCGCGCGAACAGGTGTGGGATTAGAGCTCTGGGTAGCTCCCCAACTGGGTCTAGACTGGGTCTAGAGAGTATTTTAAATTCAGGGAATTTAAAATAGAAAGTAGCTCGTCCACAGAAGGACTGGTAGCTCCCCTTACGATAAGGGTTCAGATCGCGCGAACAGGTGTGAAATGTGTGTGTTTAGTTAGTTTGTTTGTTTGCTTGTTTTAATCAATTTTAAATCATGCTTTTTATTTGTTTTTGTTTCTAATGTCTCTGTAAAGCACTTTGAATCACCTTGTTGTTGAATTGTGCTATACAAATAAATTTGCCTTGCCTTGCCTTGCCTAATTTCAACACGACTGAAATGTGCACACAGTTTTTGCTCAAACTTAGAGAGACCAAGTGCAACATCCTTATGAAGGGTAGCTGTGTCCCTCTGAAGAAAGGCTTCCAGCTGCATCTTTGAAACCTCTCCTCCTCTTCTTCGATTGAATAAAAAATTTTTTGACAAAGTTATTCTGCAAAGTTCCCCATAGGCTTGTGGTGATGGATTATTTTTCAATTTCTCCGATGCCGAATTTGCCATCTTTTCAAGATATTGGTGAAGACGCTGCACATCCTCAGTGAAAGGGAGTGTGGATGGCTTGTTAAAGTGCTTGTCACTCAGTGTTGTTAAGGCTCTGTGAGAAATAAGCTCAGACCATTTTGATGCATACAGTTTTTTGAAAGTCCAAGACAGCTTGGATAAGCTTATGAAAATTTGCAGGTCTGATCGCATCCTCAAGGTTGTATATTGAATATTCCTTGCGTAGGATCAGTAGAAGTCTTCCAACTTCACTGATCTTCTGCCGAATATATTCATGTTTGGTCGGATCTTGACCATGTTTGTTGAAAAATGACTGCGCAAGCTGAAGAATGTAGAAGTCACTTCACACAGCAGCAGAAACTTCATCATCTTTCTTCACAGTTAAAAGCTTCCATACACCTTGGGATATTTGTTGACACAGTGTTGAGTCCACCATCATGGACAAGGACAAGACTCTTTTTCTTCCTGGCTTTTCATCAGCCTCCATCGGTTTTGAGAGACATTTACGAGGATGTCGCCAGAGGTCTCTCCGAAGGTACATTCCTTGGCAATACATGCAGTGCACATACTGTTTCACATCATAGTTTTTCTTGGATTTGCGTTTTAGTTTTAACAGTCCACTACCACTTGTTAAAACATCTGTGTTGTGTTTAAAGTTACCCTTATTCCTCATTTTCTCAAGCATCTTTTTACGATATTTTGAGTTTTTTGGGAGTGCTAAAATTTGAGCAACTTCAGCATTCGTCTTCTCGTGGGTCTTCAAGTGTCGTGCCAATTTTGACTGTGGTTTGTCACAGATGAAGCAATAATTTTTGGGATTTGCTGAAGAGGATATGTGTGAAGACTGTGTGCTCTCAACTTCCCCAGTTCCTGTGCCAGGCTCCACAGATGCAACTTCACTCTGAACTTCTGATACATTTTCTTGTTTACTCTCCGCACAAGTTTTCACCTGCTTCTCTGTAGTATCTGCACCTTTAGACACTGGCCCTTCAACCAAGAAAATTTCTGTGCTTTCTCTGATTTTTGAAATTTCTGGCAAAAGTTCACTGCAATCCTCCACTATGAGCATATTTAAAGGTTTTGAACGTAGGGGGGTAATTTCAGCTGAACTGCCTGAGTAACTGCTAGAATCCGGAATATATTCTTCCCCTGACATCTCTTCACTTGAACTAGTTTCTTCACTAACCTTGAAAAAAAAAGAAAGAAAGAAAAATAAGTCTACATAATGTATCTTAAGTACTAAAATTTAACAATATAAATTATTACAATAACCTACTAGTTCAAGTCCAAGCCTTCTGCTTTTGATGTAACAGGACTTGTGCCAGATACAAGAGCACCCTAGACAGATGAAAAACAGAATGTGTTTATGCATTTACATTACAAAAGATATTCAAGTACTTCCATGCAGCTTAATGGTGTACTAAAGTATCAAAGCAGTGGAACAAATGGTGTCACAATATTTCTTTTACATAAATTGATTTTAATGGTCCACTAATAATGACCATGTTGCATTTTTTTAGTCAATGACTGAAGGTTAGAGTTTTATTTTGCCGTAGTTTGACAAACTGGTATTACTCCCGTAAAAGGCCTGTAATAGCTGGTAAGACTAAAGGCAGAATGCTGCTTGATGTAGTCAGGAAAGCAGAACTTAAAAGGTTACTTCTAAAAGCTGTTTGTATGTCTCCACTAGTTACTGAATAACTTGTGTCATTAATATTTGACACAAGAATCAGATATTAAAATTGAAATAAACTGAATATTTCCATAAGAATTAGAAAGCGGCCAGCGTGACAATGTTTTGCTCATGAATGTGTTTACATTCTGTTAATATCTTGACAATCATCTAAAATAAAAGGACAAGAACACTCACCTTTACATTTCACGCAAATCAACTTGAAAGCAGGAAAATGTGCATTACAAAAGGCACATTTTTTCAACATCGTCTCTGACGAATACACCACATCATGTTTGCAGTTCTGTTGAAAACCAAAGTTCGTTGAGTTTATACCGTTCATTTTCAATTCTTTCATGTCATGAAAAAACTTCCCTCATTTGATGCGACAATGTGACATGAATACATACAGTACGATCCAACATTTCAGGGTTTCCCGATCACGATTCAAGCGTATACTGACTATAATTTTTAAGTAAAAGAGCATCTGTGTAACCACTGCTCATTGACTTTAAGTTGAAGTCTCAGTTAAATGCAAATCAAGTGGCTTAGGTGTTCAGTTAAAACATTGGCAAACATCAGGAAGAAATTTTGTGGAAGAGCCCATCTTTCAATAGACTTACGCATCCAAAAAACACACAGTCCTCATAATGTAGGTATCTTACATTAATCAACACTATAGGAATTGTGTCTAACACCCTCACTATCAACATCCAAACAACTCTGCTGTGTTCTTGTTGCAATAATAACAACACCAGAAAATTAGTCACCTGCTCATCAACTTCAAAGGAGGACGATGCCATGGGCACAGCAGCTTGAGAACGGTCAGGGTGCTCTGAAACCTTGTGCAAGCAAACACAAAAGTACATTAACATCCATTCAACACAGATACGTTCAGACTATGCAGTTATGAAGGTACACTGGTTATTGACATAAATGAGGTAAATGTAATGAAGTAATATTGAGTGAAAATTAATTCTCCAGCGTGAACCAACATGACACTCGGCAGTATCCACACACAGTCCTCATAATAATGTACCTGAACGCTTCATACACTGCAGGGTCTCTGTTACACACAGACTTGAGAGCCCATCTTTCTATCCGGTTGTTCAGTCTGACGTCACTAGCCGTGTCTGGGCCTAAACTCCGCTGCAGGTCCATATATCAAATGATCACTATGGCATTACTGAGAGTTGAAAAACTGTCTAAAGTCTTTCATCTTTAATAAAATGATCAGCGTTCTGCTCTACCAGGTGTAACAATTGAGTTTAACATCCAGGCATCCATGAAAACGGAATTTATGACATTTAACGGAGTTAGAAGCTAGCGAGCTAACTCCCTGCTAACTTCTATCTAAATACAATATAGCAAGTCCACTGTCATCTCTACAGTTTTAAGAGTGTTCAGCTCCAGATTGTGCTGACTGCACCAGAGTACCAGCCGCTCAACTTCCTGCCGGTATGCAGACTCATCACCATCCTGAATGAGGCCAATGACAGTGGTGTCATCTGCAAACTTTAGGAGTTTAGTAGCAGAGTTCTTGGAGGTGCAGTCGTTAGTGTAGAGGGAGAACAGTAGTGGTGAGAGGACACAAACTTGAGGGGCACCAATACTGAGAGACCGAGTTTCAGAGGTGATCTCCCCCAGCCTCAGTTGCTGCTTCCTGTCTGTCAGGAAGCTGGTGATCCACTGACAGGTAGCTGGTGACACGCTGAGCTGGGAGAGTTTGGAGGAGAGAAGTTCAGGCACAATGGTGTTAAAAGCCGAACTAAAGTCCACAAACAGGACCCTGGCATAAGTTCCCGGGTGGTCGAGGTGTTGCAGGATGTAATGCAGTCCCATGTTCACTGCATCATCCACCAACCTGTTTGCCCGGTAGGCAAACTGCAGAGTACCCCCACTGTCAACTGTGGGGGTACTTATGGGTGACATTTTCCCTCCCTCCCGGTCCCTCTGCATGCTACTTTCCGCTGTCATTCACATACCTACCAGATCTCCACCAGATCCACTCCGGCACTTTTAGATCCCGGTGCTGAACAGAATCTGAGTGACTGTGACCTTGTGCACTTTCTCGGCATTCAATTGCGGCCATTGGATGTTCCCGTGTCCGTCACTGCCCTCAATGGGCAGTTGCTTCCTTCGGTCACTCTCCAGACTGAACCCATGTCCCTTATCATTTCTGGAAATCACTGTGAGCATCTCCAGTTTTATTGTTTTTTCCTCTGCTGAGTCGCCCATTCTCGGTTTCCTTTGGTTCAAGCACCATAACCCGCACATTAACTGGGCAGCCTGCCGTGTGGAGAGTTGGGGTAGCCACTGCTTTTTGCACTGTTTACGTTCTGCCTTGGCTTTTCCGCCAGCCACCACTACTGAGCCGACGGCAGAGGTCATTGATCTCTCTGTTGTTCCTGAGGAGTATCACGACCTGAAGCTAAACAGGGTGAACTTCAATTTCTTAAAGTTATGAATAAACAATGCAGTGTAAACCACACAACCAGTGGCAGAGTGGTGGAAAGCTTTGAGCCCTACTACTTGTATTTGCAAATGTTTTTGCTTAATTTTAGACTTGTCCAGCATGGGATACTTTTAATGGCTGTAGGGGGCTCAGGATCGCTGGGAGTGGATCACCCATTTGTCCCATCTGTGGTGAAGCTGGTTTTCTTGCTGCTTCAACTCCAAGCTGAAGATATTAGTCATAGCAGAAAATGTAATATCTGCTGGTACAGATGGCACTGCTGAGTGGCTTTTTAAGTAATACACTGTCTACAGCTTCATCTACAGCGTTGTCTAAGTCATGGCAATCTTGGCACTTAACAGCGCACACTATATTAGTCTGTTTGTGCCGGGACTGGATCCCTGGGGTAAAATTGTATGGGAAATATGTGGAATGAAGACAGAGTTCCAAGAGCAATCCCACTCTTACAAAATAGCCAAAATCAGTTTTGTCAAGTGACACTGCAGAGGTTCTTGTCCATGCATTTGTGTCTTCACGTATTGATTATTGTAATGCTCTTCTTTCTGGGCTACCAAAGAAAAGTTTTAGAGGTTTACAGATGGTGCAAAATGCAGCTGCTTGCATTTTAATGAAAACTGGGAAATTTGAGCACATTACCCCTGTACTGAAATCTCTTCATTGGCTACCTTGTCAGGTTCAAGCAGACTTTTCAGGTCCTGCTGCTCACCAAGGCATTAAATAGATTGGCAATTTCATACCTCTCTGACCTTTTGCACCTTTATGTTCGAACACATGCTCTCTGATCTCAGGACTCTGGCCTTCTAAAAGTTCCTAGAGCCAGAAAAAACACTATCGGAGAGCGTGCGTTTTTGTCATGGTCCCTGTGCCTCGCTGGCCGACCCTCTATTAGGCAATATGTTTGTGGTTTTTTCCTCTCTCCCCCTCTCGTTCTCTCTCTCTCTCTCTCTCCCCGGGTGACGCTCATTGTGGGCTCCCGCTGCTGGCCCACACACCTGCTCTCATCACCGCACCGGCCGCTGATCCCAGCTGATTATTGCACTACTTAAGATGGCGAGTCTGCGCTACTCTTCGCTGGATTGTTGAGCTATCAGCATCAGTTAAGCTTGTGTATCTGCCAACCTGAATCTTGAAAGCCCTTTGTTATTATCCCGCTAACCTGACCTTTTGTGTTTAGATCGGTTTTAGAACCGGATTCTGAGAGGAGTGACTGAGGAGGAGGAGGAGGAGCTTTTGTACAGAAAGTGTTTAGCACCTTTTCCCCTAACCCTGTTTCCCACGGACCCTGGCGACCCGGACCCCTTTCCCCCCTGCACGTTGTATATAGCCACTTGGTGATTGTGTTCACTGTAAATAAACTCACTGTTCTTCACTTAAAGGAATACCCTGGCCTGCGCCTGAGTCTCTTTCGGAAACCTTATCAGTTTTCTTTTCGTGCCCCATTTTTGTGGAACAACCTCCCTCAAGATATTAGGCAGGCATGCTCTGTGGTGGTCTTTAAAACTAAGTTGAAGACTTAGTTTTGTTCAACCTATCCTACATGTCTTAATTCTATGCCTTTTAGTTTTCAAATTCTTATTGTTTTTAACTTGTATTGTGTTTTTTACTTGTATTACTATGTATCGCTTTGATTTATTTATCTTTTTGGTTTCAAATAGCTGTATAGCACTTTGTTTGAAAGCACCTTATAAATAAAGTTATTTTTTATTATTATTATTCAACTATTGCCACTGTTTCAAAAACTGGGACACAAGTGAAGAGAGGTGTAACATCGTAAGAGACCATTCTTTTATCTGCCTTCATAATGACATTATTATTATTATTATTTATTTGTTCATTTCAGGCACAACAAAAATACATATATTGGACACAAAGTGCACCAAACAAAAAAACAAAAATTACCTGAAAAGGAGTGGGACGAAGAAAACTTATTAAATCCCACCCCTATACTCACTCATCAACAAAAAACAATAAGCTTCCCGCAGCTACGCCCATCGTTGCAACCAAACAAACCATCAACAGCCCCGGGCACATGCAAGCATCTCAACGGCAGCTCGCAAACAACAAATAGAACCTTCATAACTGAATACAGAATATATATTAATTATAAATTGCGTTACCACAGGTAACAGGCAATAATAATTACATAGTGACAAACACACATACATATACATACATACATATATATCTACACACACATGTACATATATGTACATACATACGCACACACTTTTTTTTTTTTTGGAATCCATACCAGCAATGGTAAGAGAACAGACATTACAGAGCACACTAAAAACCATCATTGAGTATACTGTGACCAGACCAACTGTTTGTAGGAATTTAACTAGAGTTGAGGCTCAAAGCCAGAAACTTGAAATGTTATGTTGATCATCAGAATTCTTTTTTTTTTTTTTTTTTTGCCTGTCCCATTTGGTTCTTTAGCCGTCAGAATTGTTGTCTGAAGACCAACAAGGATACCCAATGGATTTACTTTGCCAAATGGATCATCACGGCCTTGCCGTATTGGTCCATTTGATCAACCTTTGTTGTTATTATTTATTTTATTTTATTTTCAGTTGTTACAGACGGGACAGACATGACTGAGGGATAGGAAAGGGAGAAAGAAAGATGAAGGAAAAGAAAAACAGAAGGGAAGAGGGACAGTGAGAAAGGAGACTTAAAAAGAGAAAGAAGAGAAAAAAAATCTCCTGGATCACCTGTTGAGAGAAAAAGAAGAGAAAACAAGCAAAAAAAACCAGAGCAACATACTAAACACAACACCATCACATTAATCTAGCTAAGTGTAAACAGCAGTAAATACTAAATATTGAATGTTGTTGTGCAGCACGTAAGACGAACAGCACACAATGTGCTTGGAAATAGCACCAATAAAGGTGTAGTTTATGTCTATGAACAGTGAACACCCGTGTGCACACCTGTGTGGATCAGGGCGCTTGTATTCAAAAGGTTTCCCCATGTAATGGTCTGCTAGATGATGTAGAGAGCCATAGCCCTGTCCTCCAGGGCATGAAGCAGGCATGGAGGAGATCCAGGCTACATACATCCAGAGTGCGAGAGCCCAAGGAGGACCACCGGAGGGGCATCCGTGCCACCCTCCTGGGAAGAGCCAGTAGCCACGGAGCAGAAGCCAGAGGGGTGGCGTGCAGTGGCGTGCCCGCCGGCTCTGCCGGCAGCCAGCTGTGCCAGAGTGAACCAAGCTGCAGGCCCAGAGGCTGGAGGCCCGAGGGCCCCCTTTGTCCCGGAAGAGGCCTGACCGAGCAACAGGCACCAGGCCCCACCAAGTAGTCACCGGGAGTGAGCTGGTACATACCTGAGCGCCCAGCCCCGGACACCAAGAACCACCAACGCACCGACCCTTGAGGGCATCAGTCACTGGCAGGGAGTGTGGTGAGGGGAGATAGGCCTTTGGAGGGCCTGGGAGTTCCCAGAGAGGTGGAGTGTAAGACCCGACCTGACATATAAACACAAACAAACAGGCACACACAGACACAAACATGCATTCCCACCCTCATGCACACATATACAAATATACACCCGCACCCCAAGGCCCCACTTGTGTGGAGGGGTGTGTTGGAGCGGGAAGAGGGAGGCAGCCGAGGATGGGGAGGAAAAGAAGGGAGGAGCAAGATGCCCCTCCCCGGGGGAAGCTCCCCCGCTGACCCCAGTAGGCACCCCCGTCCTTCGGCACCCACCAAGGCAAGGGAGCCCAGGCTCATCCAGATCGGGGCCTACGGCAGCAGGACCGCCCAGCCCCACAGGATCCGGGGCAGTCCACCCGACCCCACCGCAGAGGAAACTGTACCCACCCTAACATTCAATCATCTCCCAGACTGCACAAGACAGTAGACACCCAGGTTAAGTTTATTCTCCACCTCTCCTATGACTGTCCCCCACCTGCAGAGTGGACTCCTGCAAGGATGGAACAAACTCCCTGTCAGTTGAAGAGCCCCCTAGTTAGGCCGATGCGCCAGAGGCCCCCTGCGCCAGGGCCCCCTGCGCCAGGGCTGAGCCCCCATGCACCCACCCGCCCACAACCTCGGCAACACACCAACAAGGACCTAAGCCCCCAGGGCCCAGCCAGAGCCCTAGCATGGAGGCGAAACACCCCCGAACCCCAAGCCCCCACGCCTGCCTCGGACCCACTCAGGGGCAGCCAGGCTACCAGGCCAGTAACCTACGTCCGCCAGCACAGACCCTCCCCCAGCCCTGCTGCACGCATCCACAAGGTGAACACCCTCTAAGAGCAACCAGAGCCACTAACCAGGTTATGACCACAACCCTGGGGTTAAGCCCTCCAGGGATAACGTCCCTAGGGATTCTCCAGACGCCCTAAGCCTGTCCCTACCTCGACTAGGGATGGGTACCAGTATCCGTTCTGACATAAACGGTAGTAACCAGGCCGAAAAGCAGCGCACATTTTGGTGCTTTATTTCAGTGCTTTTTTTTTTCCTGAGATGTGATACGTATCACATCTCAGCTAGATTCTAGCCAATCATTTTACGTTTCCGAGGATAGTAGGCGGGCCCAGGTACGTACGCTCTTTTAGAGCTACAGATTAAAAATGCCCAAGGTGAAGTGGTCAAAAGTCTGTCTGTACTTCACAGCAAAATATGCAAACAGCAGCAACAAGTGCTTTAAGGTGACACTGTGATACTGTGCAAAGGAGGTAACACCTCAAATCTGATGAAACACCTGGCGATGCATAGCGTTTCTTTAAAACCCGAGAAATGCGCCGTATTTGATAGCTTGCTGCGAGACCTCACACCGAGCACATCTACTGCGGGTGGGTTGCCTGTTATCAGACCCGGAGTTAGCAACATCCCCCAAAAACCCGAAGAGGAGAGTCCTGGCCCCTAGCCCTGCCAGTGTAGCAGAAATAATGACGGATGATGATGCAGCAGCAACCGTTCTTCTCTGCGTGAGTAGCTTAATGTTGTTCGTGTGTAATTTACGTTGAGTAGGCTAACCACATTATTACATTAATGCATGTAAGGTGAACTAGCAAACACCCTCGTAGTTGCATGCGGCTGTCTTCTTGTTTGATGGCAGATACTCCCTTCACCCTGGTCAAAAAGGCTAAAATGACCAAAGAAAAAGTGGAAAACAGTTAAACATGAGAGGTTTTTGGACCAATTTTGTGTTCTCCATTCTTCTCCATCCCAGAGGGATTCATCTAATGTGGTGGCAGAGGCTGTCTCGAGACTAATGTGATCTATTAGATGGTTTCTATACTGGCTAGAATTAAGATTATTTTTATTTTTCCAGTTCATGAGGACCGTTTTCTTAGCAATGCAAAGGGCAGTAAAAACCATGTGGACTGTATTAGGTTCTGTAGTGGCATCATCCAATTTGCCCAACAAGCACACTAAAGGGGAGGTTGTCAAAGGAGCTTGCAAAGAAAAGCGTCTGGACTTCTTTAAGTTGCTTGAAGACGTTTCACCTCTGACCCAGCAACACACTCAGACAGAAACTGGTTCACCCGAAAGACAAAACGCCAAAACACAAACTTAACAACGTGGTGTATGCTGTACAGTGCAGCGAGGAATGCCCAGACCTCTACATCGGAGAGACCAAACAGCCACTTCACAAGCGCATGGCACAACACAGAAGAGCCACCTCCACAGGACAAGACTCAGCAGTCCATCTGCATCTTAAGGATAAAGGACACTCTTTCGAGGATGCCAATGTTCACATTTTGGACAGAGAGGACAGATGGTTTGAAAGAGGAGTGAAAGAAGCCATCTATGTCCACTGTGAGCGACCATCTTTGAACAGAGGCGGGGGTTTACGACACCAACTCTCTGCCATCTATAATCCAGTTTTGAGATCCCTTCCCAGACGCCTTAACGCCCACTCACATCCTGGGCCATCTGACCTCAGGAATTCGCATGACAAGGTGAGGCCAGGTTTCACAATGAACCCACCTGAAACTCTGGCTGATTGGGGCCCGCACCCAATTTCACACCTTGGCTCAGGTGATTAGAGGATCATCAGGGGGTCCTTTTGTCCCTCTGTGGGGGGAAACTCCCACTAGGTTTATATCTGGGACTCTCCACCATTTGACCTTAGAACTGAAGAAGCTTCTCGGATGAGAGGTGAAACGTCTTCAAGCAACTTAAAGAAGTCCAGACGCTTTTCTTTGCAAGCTCCTTTGACTACGATGACCTGGATGACTGAGAACCTTCACAGACATAAAGGGGAGGTTAGCAAACACTGAAATACATTTTTTGCACGCATCAATGAATTTTTGGACTTTTATATAACCTTTATTTATGCAGTGAAAAAAATCTCATTAACATTAAAATGTCTTTTGTAAGAGTAAGTTGGCCAAGAGGACAGCAGAAATGGCAGCAAATATTACAATAGTTCAGTAAAAATGTTTTAAGTGGGGATAAAGGACCGGATTGGTTATAATGTAAGTACAATAACACAGAGTTATAAAGATACTTGAAAAACAGATAAACAGATCTAAACTCTACCCGTTGTCCTCCAGGGTGTTAGAGATGATAGGACAGATGTTGTTAGTTTATATGACAATTTGTTAGTTTATTTGGCAATACTGAAGCTTAAAGAAACTTTGTTAAATTCTACACTACCATTCGCTCTTTTTTCCGCCAAATCTCCGGCGTCTGACGTCACCTACAAAATGGGTTGCTTACCTTTTCCCGTCACCTACCTCTCACTTCCGTCCTTCAGACAACTGATCTTAAAGGTGCACCCTGTATCTTTGTATCTTTGTATGTATCTTTGGTTAACCATACATACTTAGCGTAGCTTCTCCTGGGTATAGCCAGTCAATGTATTTGTCTTGTTCTAACTGCTTCAGACAGTCTATCACTACCTGGTTCTCATTTCATTGGCTCATAAGTACTTTTGTCACTGAGCAGTGACAACAGTTTCTCATGATAGTCTTTCTCTGTTTAGCAAAACCCTGCTTGTCTGCCGGAAGGATGATAATGTTGTCAATACACAGTGCCTTCCAAAGCGATTTCAGTGCCTTCCTCTCCTCCATGCTGATGTTGAATGTTGTGGGCTTTGCATTGCTGAAACAGGCCAAAACTTTGCAGTTTCTCTGCTTCAACATCTGCAATGTTGTTGTTGTTTTGAATTGCTGTTTCTGTGGCTGTAATCAGAATCCACTGCTGGGATTTGTCCCAGCATCACAGCAAAGTTTAACTCTTTTGCAAGGATGCTTTTCTTTGCTTGGGTGAGTTATCAGACAAATTTTTTCACCCAAGTGTCTACATCCTCGATGTGACATCATTCTCTCTTCTGGTCACTGAGGACACTTTGTATTTTACTGGTGTGACATAAAACAAGTAGGTCAAACATCTCAGGGGAGGTAAATGGCCAGGTGAGCTCCTTTGAGTGGAGAGTGAGGGGAATGATTCCAACCTTGTTTTCCAATGATCCACAAGAGACAGTGGCAGGAGGGCAGGCAGATGGAGATGATGAATGATGCAAACCAGAGTGGTGACGTGTATGGCAACAAATTGGAGATCTGTGGTGGAGATCAGTGTCCAGAAAATCCTGATCTGTGGGTAGTTGAGTGACAGAGAAAACGTGGCAACTAGAAGCACAGAGAAGATCAGGTAAGTAAGTGTCTTTCACAAGGTACATGAAACGAGGTGGCCTGTTACCAACATGCGGTTGGTTGACGAACTAGCAAAGGAGAGATGAGGATGCTGATCTCAATACTGTCTGCTGATTGCTTGTGGATCAGGAACAGGTGAGGTGAGCAGGTGTTTGATGAGAGCTCCACCCAGGGCGGATACCAGAGAACACACGCATTGGAAAAACATTGTAGCTCACCTGGACCATGACAGTTTCGTTCCATTTGGTCATACTCACATACCAGCTTTAGGTAGTTAAAATGTCTTGATGCATGTTCAATCATCCAGGGAGGGAAATCGTTTTCAGTGGGAGAAACATTTTGTCACTCATCCAAGTGACTTCTTCAGTCTCAGTTGACTGCAGGTTTCCCCAACCTTATAAACAGTGCCTTTGCAAAATGACTGAAACTGGCACCACTGACTTTCTTGATCATTAATATGTAATTGTCATGACCATTGACCAACAACCACTGATCAAAGACCATTGATCAGTGACCATTGATCATTGATAATGGATCAATGTCCATAAGTACCATTCACAGAGATTTGGGGGATGGCTGCAGTCACAGCATTGTAAGATGGGTGACTGGCAGAACAATTACATTCTCTTCCACTAGAGGTTAGTACAACTACCTGCTCTAACTAAACGGGTTGCCAACTGCCAGTAAAACAGAAGAAGACAGAGAAGAAATTACATAACAGTCATGCTGCGAGAGAGATGATGCAGCGAGTAATACCAATAGATAAATATTTGAAAAGAAAAAGTAGTCAGTCTGACCTGGGTCCTGGAGAAAATTTCTACTCAGATGAAGGCCCTAGCATGAGTAGTGGTCAGAAGGAAGTAAAAAAGATATACTGGGGCCGAACTGAACCAATTGAATGCTATGCCTGGTGCACCGGGCAAATTTATCAATATGGTTTTTGTGATGTTTTTGTTTCGTGGTGTGCCGTATGATTTTTCAAATGTGAAATATGTGCTGTGGCCCCAAAAGGTTGGGAAACACTGCATTATATTACTCTGTTTGTGATGGGGGACCTGATTTTTGGGGTGGACCAATTTGTGACACAGTGTGTTTTGGGGTTTAAAAGCCCCAGAGATACAGTGTTTAGAGAAAATGCATCTTAACTGTTCTGACACATAAGGGATCACTACAGGTTTTCGCTTAGTCAAAGGTTGTCCTTCTCTCCTGGATCATCTGCAGCTTTCTTTAGGAGCCTTCCCAGCTTTGACAAAAGTCTAGCTGGGATAACCACATTTACTCAGGGCCTTCTTGATGTTCTTCTGCTTCTCTGGCCACTGTGTCTGTGGGGATGGTGTTCGCTCTGTGTTGTAGCGTCCTGGTGACACCCAGTTTATGCTCCAGTGGATGATGAGAGTCAAACCTTAAATACTGACCTGTATGTGTAGGTTTACTGTACACATCAGCTTTTAGATGTCCCCCATTACTGATAGAAATCTCACAGTCTAAGAAGGCTAACCTGCCACTTTTCATATCCTCCCTTTGATGTGTTGGTTCACCAAGTTACCTCCCCTATGGCCATGAGCTCTGGGTAGTGACCGAAAGAATGAGGATACAAGCGGCGGATATTAGGTTTCTCCAAAGGGTAGGGTAGAGATAGGGTGAGGAATTCAGCCATTTGGTTGGAGCTAAAAATTAGAGCTACAATCGCTGAGATCGATCACTGACCTTCCAATTGGTAAACAACACAATCATGGTCCATGTGAGCCACAGCTTTACCAATATACTAATATAAAGTTGTCACATGCATTTGTTGGTATTTGTCATGCTATTAAGATTTTAGTAACTTTACTGTGACCTTAGCTTTTATATATTTTTTTAATCTATACCAAACTCCCTTACACCTCTCACTGCAGTAGAAAGTAAAATAGCTGAAAACTATATGTTCTATAAACTATAGCTATATGCTTCTATAAACAATAATTGTGTATCAGCCACATATTTGCCACGAGTATTTGCCTTTGGCAATTCACCCTCTCTGAAAGAGAGGCAGACAGCACTAACTTCTTTTGTTTCATCTCAAGAACAGAAGTTGTATTGTGGTTACGCTGTTTCACTGCAATGGAATGTTCTCCGGAGAGAAGCCAACTGAAAACACACACACCCAACTGTTTTCACTGCTGATAACATCATTGGTGTCATAATGACAGGTAATTTTTTTGGATGCTTGCAGATGAAGATTTATAATTTATCTATTGTTATGCTCCCTGGCTTTCCCCCCAGAACTATAAGTTTTGTATTTGAGCGTTTTCAGTTGGGTTCATTATTATTGGATTATCATTCCTGTCTTTTGAGTTTTGTTTTTGTTGTTTTAGAAATCTAGTTACTGTTAGTGCTTATACACTTCGTTATTTAGATTTGATTCTTTGTGCTCATGTTTATTATTTAACCTCCACTGTTTCCTTTTGTGTCATGTTTTTCTTTGTCATCTGCAGGCATTTGGTTTCATTGATACTCTGTCCTCTTAGTTTATTTTTGCTTACGTGAGGTTCAGATTTTTAGGTATATTTGTATTTTGAGCATTTTAGTTCATGTTTTATTTAAATCCTCTTTTTCAGTCTGGATTGAGTTTTTAAGTGTAGCTTGTCTCTCTTTTTATTAGTTTCCTTGAATTAGTTCCTCCTTTAGGGCCAGATTTACACATCGGGGCAAAATAGCATGTGAGCGCTGATAAGTGTGGTTAGTTTTGCAAAAGTTGTGCTGTTTTCTAAATACAGGCGAAATCAGTTGAATAATCCATGCCTAATCTTCATATTATTAATTTAGAGGAAAGTCACAAACTAAGGGCCACATTTACTAATTAGAAAAGAATAGAATAAGAAATGAGTTCATGACCCAGTCATGCAAATGCAACATTAGTAAATTTGGCCCTTTACTCTTTGTTGTCGTTCTTGTACAATTTCAATTGCTCTTCCAGAGCCATGAATTCTCTTCTCTCTCATACTTATTATAGTATATTAGTACATGCTTGTGTTTTACATAAACTGTGGAGTGTATGATTTAATCCCGTATGTCCTATTCTCAGTCTTCCTTTGGGTTTTTGCTCTGCATTCCCTTCAGACCTACTTACTTTTGAGTACTGTACAGATGTCTTCTTGTGCCAGCTGTGTCCCAATATTCCTGTCAAATATTCACAATAATTCTTAATCATTTTAACCTCTGCTTGGCTTAGTAATATTTTCATGTTAATTTCCTGTAATTTCATCTTTTTGTCTACCTTTTCATTCCCTTCAAAGTAATGACATTCCTAAATTATGCAATTCCAAAAGCATCTGGAAAATCTGATAAAAAAAATACACATACGACATAATTTATGTGAATATTTTCCAGACTTGAGAAGCTATGATGAAACTACGTTTTGTTATTTTCTTTCACCCACTGTAAAGCAAACATTATTCCATTTAATTCCACTTGAATTCCACTTGAATTCCACTTGCCATTATACTGACAAATCTGTTCTTCTCTTCTTATCATTCCTTCTGCATATTGAATGAAAATTGTAAAAGCAACCCCTGTCTGCCCAGTCGTTGATATTCTTTTTGATTTTCCTTTTAACTTCTCCTGCAGACGTAAGAAATAAAAAATCTCCAGGGAGGTAGGACTGACAATGAGACAGTCAGGCTTATTTTCAAATGTGTCAGACCTGCAGTTTGCACCTTTCCTATCCACCCACTATAATAACTGGTTTGGTTGTGTTCCCAGCATTCCTGTAAAATACTCTTTGCAGAATTAGCACTAATATTGCCTTGTATGTGCACCCAGTATTTATAGTATAACATAAGTTTTACGTTCCTAATTTTCAGTGGCATTTCTCCCATTTCCTCTTCCATTGTAGACGTTAATTATGTGTTGAATGCTCTACTGTAGATTTGGGCCTATACCTGTTCAAAGTCTTACCTTTTGAGGTTGGTTTCTGGTGCAGACATATAAGATATCCTAAGATTTTTCAAACAGTAATTTAAATTCTTATTTATTAGACCATTTTCCAGATGTTCTTTTAATGTAGTTTGCATTTTGTTTCTTCGATATTGTAGATGCTGAACCCCTTATCAACAATGCCCCATCAATAACGTAAAGTGGTTTTCCTGTGTTTTCTCAAACTGCTCAGAAATATTATTAATCATTAGTTAAATAATCTGTGACTACCATTATCAACTGTATGCTTGTTTGAATACTCTGCACCTACTTTTACCTCTATTGAAGTCTATATAATTTGCAATTTACTGCAGCTTAGGAGATAGAGCAGGTTGGAAGTTTGCTGTCTGTTCTAGTCTGCATACCAAAGTACCCTTGGGCAAGATACTGACCCCACGGTTGCTCTGAAATGTATGTGTATGTATGAGTGCATGAGTGTGAATGTCTGTAAATGTTAAATAGAAAGCAGCACTTAGGTGTGAATGAGGCATGTTGCATGTAGAAAACTGCTTTGTCCTGTGCTTTTTTTTTAACACTTTTATTTATTTTGAAATAACTAGCTAGGATGTATTGTGTGTAAGCAGGATAGGATGGACTTTGTGTGTATGGTACGTGCTACAGAGTTCTGCAATGTGACTAATAAAGTATGGGTTGTTATACTCCACTCACGCCGTAGGTTCTTACACAAACACTACAAAATTGGCAACAAGATTTTGTTACTTTTATAACCCTAACAACGGCACATGTGCCATTTCCACCTGTTTTCTGCCTCTAAAACTGTCAGACAGGTGTTTTGCAACATTTTATTAAACATCTGTAATGCCTGTAACTCCTGTCCACATGTTCATTTAGCCAATGCATCTAACTGTCCAGCAGGTACAGCAACATGCAGGCAATGTAAAAAAAAAAAAAAAGACCATGCTGGTCAGTGTATAGCACTAAAACTTTTTTCAGTGCTATACACAGAACATGCTGCTATAGTGCAATGAGTAAATTTCTTGCACCGTGGATATCTTAACCCACAACTCACAACCCTGCACAGCAGACTTGGTTGTTCACTGGGTCTCCTGTATCCACCCTGCCTCAAAGCATCTATGTGTGCCATTTGAGCACATTCAGCCGACTTAGCCTATGGTCAAGCTTGTGTCTTACTCTAAAAGGAATCAGGCCAAATTCACAAGTGTGTTGATCTGCACAAACTTCATTGTGGATGCATCTCCATTGCCCCATATGGACACTCCGCTGCTATCTACACACTTGGCTTAAAAACCCAGCCTGCCCTCTGACAGCAACCCTTCCCTTACATTAGGGTATGAGCTTGGCGATTGTTTCATTGTCATTGAATGCCCCACAGGGATGTTGGGGTGTGGTGTGTGGCAGACACCTGGTGCAGGTTAAGAATTTTATCTGCCAGGCATTAACAACTCCTCCAGTGACTTAGCCTTTAAGTCGTGTTTTGAGTACATATGCTGTTCCTTCACACTTTCTCTAGCAAGATATTAGATCAACTGCTGTGATACTTATTGTTAAGGAAAAAAGCTAAATGTTTGTAGATTGTGTGAATAAGATTTATTGCCAGGGCGATAAGCTGACTGGTAGCAGGTTAGTAGTAGAGCAGGCCTGATTGTCACCTTATTATGTCAGTGGTTGTGAAAGCAGTTTCAGAGGTACTTTGTGTATGCAGTAATCTATTCCACTTACATTTTAATGTGAATAGGCTTTGGTAAAGTCTGCTGCACACTTGTTTCTAAATACCTGTATAACAGTTAGTGTTAAAGCTTTAGGGCAGGTACAGATGTGTTGCACTAGTACTAACGCCTATTCTCCCTGTTCACAGATCCTCTCAGGTCCTCGGTACAGCCAGTAGTTTCTGCCTGCCCAGTTCCTCCTCAGTTACCAAACACACTTTATTAATAAACAAAATAAAATAATGTCTGCTTTTTGGGTTCAGTAACAATGAAATCGAGCCATCCATGAAACACTGCAAAGGCGTGTTGAGCAAGACTGCCTAGTAACACACAGGGCCTTGCAAAACTCGAGGCAAGTCTGATGCATATACACATCACAATTACAAATGTTTGCATCCATGTCAGAGCAGGTGTAGCAATGGGCAACAAAAGTGTTTTAAAGGTCAGGAAGTAACCACCCTCATTCCTTCCAAGCCTGGAGGAGGTCCTTTTGGAGTCAGGGCTCATCCCACTCTTTTTATGATGCATATATCTGCTGAAGAATGATGTTAGCACAATATGGCCAAGCTGCTCATACTGACTTGCTAAAACCTTGTAAATTGCATGCAGTCAATTTTGGGTAATTAACAGGGTGGAACTTATGGCAAAGTCTTTTTGCTGTGAGATTAAGGCTCAGCGGGAAGGTGGCTGGTGATGGAGGGCTGACTGCTGGCCCATTGACTCAAAACCTCCGTCTGCCAGGAGCAGGAGCAGTTTATCTACAAAAGCTTTGACCTCAGCTTCTGATGCCAAACTATACAGACAGCTGCCAAGATATAATGACTGCATCGCAGTCTGGCAAGCATCCTCACCTGGGTGTTGTGGTCTACATGAACTTTTGTAGAGTAAAGATGGCACAACATGGGCTGCATGTGGTGCAGAAGGGGAGTGCACTCCACTCATATACAGGAGATTCTTCAAAGTAAAAATCCCATCACATGAATCAGAGCAGTGGCTATTCTTCCCTTACTTGTCAGACCTGATAAAATATCCCATGCATGTGCATGTGGTTTCTGATTGCAAAAGGATGTTGTCTAAATCAAGATAGTTTCACTGTCAAACATGTACATTTGTTTTCTCTCATTTGATGAATAAGAGAAAAAATTAAATAAATAGAAAAGATAAAATGCAAGCATTACATGCAAATGCACAACTTGCAGGCTTCTTCTTGAAAGCTAAAGAGAATACTAAATGTGACACTAAATGCGATTACTTTAGTATCCTCTCAGTCTCTCATCAAGTATAACAGCATTATCTACAGTTTAAAGGGGCAGATGTTAGAATGAGACATCGACCAGTTTGAAGGTTGAATTCTGCATGCTCAAGTGTCCATGTCGAAAGCACTTAGGCATTGATAAATGGTAAATGGACTCGTAGTGAGCATTAAAAAACTTTGTTGATATAAGCTTCATTAACCCATTCACACACATTCTTACATGCTTTTTTTTAAATTGCATGGCTGTTTTCTTCCCTTTTTTTCTTTTTTTTTAAATTAACATTTAGGAATCACTGTACAGTACCATCAACTTCAACAATTTGTTACGACATGCATTTTTCTTTTCTTTTTTTTAACAACAAAAATATACAAAAGGGGGAAAAGGAAAAAAAAGAAAACAGAAAGAGAAAAAAAACATGTAGGGAGTGAGTTTTTATTACCATTAATATAACTAATGTATCCTCTAGTCTTCTAGTAGTTAACAAAGTCAAAATCAAAATCTGGCCTACGTTTTTTTATACAGTCCATCCATTTCCTCCATCGTGATACAAACAGGTCCTTCTTGTAGTTCACATCTGCTGTCATGTTCTCCATCCTGTAAATGTCCATTGTGATGTCCATCCACATGTTCATAGTTGGACTCTCTACTGTTTCCCAAATTTTAAAAGTCAGCTTGATCCATGGATTTTCAATAGTTTTTATTAAACCTTGCAGGCTGCTGTCTGCTATAATAGCTTGTATGGGAATGGAGGTCAGACCCTCCTCAAAGACTTTCCATTGAGCGTCATATGAAGGATCACACCATCATAGGCCTTAATTGTGCTGCTTAATAATAATCCCTAAGAGAAGGTAGGCCCCACCCCCCTTTTCCTTTATTGAGTTGTAAGGTTTTAAATCTAATTCGGGGCCTTTTTCCTTGCCACATGTATCTTGACAAAATTGTGTCCCATTCATTAAATTGTTTCTGGTTTATTTCTATTGGTAATGTTTGAAATAGATATAATAATTTGGGTAGTATATTAATTTTAATTGAATCTATTCCATCTCGCTATATCTTCCTTAATTTTCTTTTGTATTGTATTGTATCTCCCCCCGCTTCAGGACACCTACACCAGGAGATGCCGGACTAGAGCAGCGCAGATACTGAAGGACCCGTCCCATCCTGGCAACAAACTGTTCCAACTTCTGCAATCTGGTAGAAGGTTCTGCATCTTCCGGGCAAGGACAGAGACTCAAGAGGAGCTTCTATCCCCAAGCCATCCGTGCCCTAAACACACACACCCGCCCTCTCACATCATCTATATTTGACTGAGACAGGACTCTTCCAGACACTAAACCAAGGCACAATGTACATTTCAATTCCTTTAATTTAAATATGTTTATATTGTCTATCCTGTAAAATAGTCAGATGTCTATTCATATTAATGTACAGAATTCACCTGCTTGCTGCTACTACTGCACATTCACCCAGTGTATATACTATATATATATAATGTTCTTCCTCTACACCCCCCCCCAATTTTTGCACATGTCGAGGAGCGTGTCAGGCTACATTTCACTGTGTGTTATACTTGTATAACTATGCATGTGACAAATAATAAAGAACCTTGAACCTTGAACCTTGTAATTTCGTTCTAATAGTTCTGTAAGATCCAGATATTTAAAGTACTCTGTTTGCCATGCTAATTGGTACTTATTTTTAATTTCTTCTGATGGAATATAGTTGTACTTAAAAATACTTGTATTTTATTTTATGTTATTTTATGTATTTTATGACTACTGTTCCTTTTATTAATTTTGTGTTTTGTAAGGTGACGTTACATTATCTTGTATTTGATGCTCTCGAATAAAACCTGTCTGATCATTATGTATTAGACTAGTAAGAGCTTTTCTAATCATCTAGCCATGATAGATGTAAACAGCTAATATGCTGTATTAAGAACAGATATTGGTCTATATGACCCACATTCTAATTTATCCTTATTTTCTTTTGGGATGGCAGAGATAATTGCTTCTTTCCAGCTAGGAGGTACTTGAGCCTTCTTTAGGACCTGATTCAGTGTGGGAAGCATCACTGGTATTAATTCTTCTTTTAGCTCCTTGTACCATTCTGCTGTATATCCATCTGATCCTGGGGATTTATTTATTTTAACTTTACTTATTTCTATTCTTACTTCTTTTTCCGTTATATTCTCAATCAAAGTTTTATTCTGTTCTTCATTCAATACTGGTAAATCAAGAGAGTCTAACAAACTGTCCATTTCAACTATACTACTCTCTGTCTTATTAGCATAAACATTATAAAATGTTTCAAATGCACCCTGAACTTCTAATAATTAATTTTTTATTAATTTGTCACTGGATGTTTAATTTTGTGGACTGTATTATGTGCTATTTTCTTTTTAAGTTTCCAGGCTAAGACATTCATTGCTTTAGATCCTCCTTCATAATACCTTTGTTTATGAAACATTTGATTTTTTTTTTTTCATGTGTAGTCAAATCATTTATTTCATTTCTTGTTTTCATGATTTCCTCCAATATATCTTGTGTTGTTTTTATTTTATGCCTCTTCTCTAATTCTTCTAACTTATTTTGTAACTCTTCTAATTTCTTACTTCTCATCTTCTTCATATAAGAGGATATTGCTATAATTTTCCTTCTCAGGACGGCTTTTAAAGCATCCCACGCAATAGGAGGAGGCACCTCACCTTTGTCATTAGTTTCTATGTAGAAGTAAATCTCTTTCTTAATTAGGTATTTGAAGTGACGATCATTCAATAAGAATGAATTTAATTTCCAATTATTACATTTTGGTTGCAGGTTTAAATCCTTCCTTACAGTCCAGATGGGTTTCCTGTAGAAACACTATTTGTGCTTGGTCTTTCCTCATTTTAGTTAAAATTTTATTACATTTAATTGGGTTCAACAGGCCATTTACATGATATGATATGATTTTTACCTTATCCTTAAGCATACCCTTACTGTCTGGATATTATTAAAATAGCAACACCTGGTACAATCAGACCACTCCCTAAACATACATAAGCAAACATTAATATTAACATTAAAGCGGTAAAAGACAACAGCTACAAAAATAAACATTATTTGATCAAAGAAAAAAATAATGATAAAGAAAAAATTGACTTCCAACTGTGGAGTCTCCAATATGACCCTAAGCAAGCCCCGATGAAGAAGAGGGCTTCGAGGGGGGGCCTCTCTCACCTCAATGTGAGACAGGGCCTTCCTTTGCCAGCCGGCTAATGTTCATTCTATTAATAGCATAGATAAAACATCCGCCTATTTTTAATTTCTACATTGCCACTACAGTCTATAATTTCAAAATAAGATATCTTTACCAGTGTACATGGCTAGTTTCTTCAGAGGACGTGTTTTTATTTAAATAAACTCACCACCAATCCCCTTTACTCCTCAGTCTCTCTGTGTCCCACTCATTCTTGCTCTTGACATCTAAATCTCCTCGTATCTCTGTGAACGATACTCTTCTGTGGCAGTTTCTAAGTACAGGTCATCTTCTACGTCCCTGTCCTTTGGTGTGCCACAAGGCTCTGTGCTGGGGCCATTATTGTTTTTAATTTATTTACTTCCTCTCCAGCATATTTTGAGCCCTTTTGAGGATATTTGTTACCACTGCTACGCAGACGACATCCAACTATATATATCTTTTAAACCTGAAGATGCTTCTAAACTGCGGATTTTAAATGTGTGTTTGAAAACCATCAAAGGTTGGATGGCCGACAATTTCCTCCAACTAAATGAAAATAAAACTGAAGTCCTGTTATGTGCTCCAGACAGACATGTACCCAGCATAATGAATGCTCTTGGTCCCCTTTCAACGTTTGTGAAACCATCTATCAGGAACCTAGGGATAACCTTCGATCCTGCTCTTACATTGGATACTCACGTCAAATCTCTGGTTCGGTCTTGCTTTTATCATTTAAGAAATATTTCTAAATTGAGCCCCATAATAGCTCATACTGAACTGGAGATTGTTATTCATGCTTTTATTTCATCACGACTGGACTATTGCAATTCACTGTTTACATGTCTAAACAAGAGTTCCCTGGCGCGTCTGCAGACTGTCCAAAATGCTGCAGCAAGGCTTCTGACGAAAACATCGAAATACTCACATATAACACCGCTGCTTATACAGTTACACTGGCTCCCTGTCGAATTCAGAGTCCACTTTAAGATTCTGGTTCTCACATTTAAGGCTCTTCAAGAACAAGCACCATCATACATCATTGAACTCTTACAGCCCTATGCCCCTAGTAGGTCTCTGAGGTCTTGTGGTCAGGGCCTACTTGTTATTAAGTATACGAGACTGAAAACTAGGGGTGATCGAGCTTTTGCTACTGTGGCCGCCAGACTGTGGAATTCTCTTCCTCAGAACTTAAGATCTGCTGATTCACTGATTTCTTTTAAAAAAACAGCTAAAAACACATCTTTTTAAAATTGCATTTTGTTAACTTTTGACTGTACTTCGTCTTTTTAATCTGTGTCTATACCTTGTAAAGCACTTTGTGATCTCTTATCTAGAAATGTGCTATATAAATAAAATTTTACTTACTTACTAAATCCTGGGAGACTTTCCTTATAATCTTGGGTCTGGTCTTTATAGGGCTTTGGAGCTGACATCACGCCGCAAGGTATTGTGGGAGCACGGCGCCATTTTTCTGGGCCACAAATCAAAACAAACACACTGTGTTGGAAGGACGGTTCCTAGAAACATGCCTAAAAGCAGTTTAAAAGAAAAAGGGCAGACAGATTGCGTCTGGATGCAAAGAGACAGTACTTGCAGATAATAGCGTGCGTTGGAAATGTGGACCCGTATGAAATACGGCAGTGGAGTAGAAACCCCGGAGACGTACCGCTGTTGACGTAGCCTGATATATTTTCGTACCTTGTCTGTGGAGTCAGCGCGTACAAGGTGAACCAGTTTCACAATTATAAATCTCTGGAGGCACACATCCAGTTCACCAAGGATGGGTACAAGATTTGGCTATTTTTAAGTCTCCACGTTGTGAGTACCTCGTCATTCAAACAAAGGTAAGTCAGTTTGAGTACTGCGAGTAAAATGCGTTTGATTTCCCCCCAACATTCAAATTAGTGCAAGCATACAGGTAACTTCCTTCATGAGGAGGAAATTACAGTGAGAACATGTGGAGGCTGTTAGAGGGATAACATGGTGAGTTCAGTGCATTGATGTGACATTGTCCTCAAGGATTTAGTTATTCTCTATGGTTAAAGAAATTGCAATTCATATTTATTATAAATAATTCTAATTATACATTTTGCTTCCGTGTTTGTGCTGTGTCACTACATTTTATTTTAGTTTTATACATTGATTAATGACCTGCTGAATCTCCTTATCATATTAGGTGTCCATAATTGTCACTTAAAGTCGAACTTTTCCATCTTGAAAGTGATTACATCCTTGCATTACATACTTTAGGTTCATTTTTCCGAAAGAGAACAGGCAGATTTAGAATATAACAGGTGGCGTTCTATAGATGGATACATTAAACAAATGAAAAATTACATGTATGTGCAAACTTTCTAAACACGTTCTTTGTAACATTTGTGATAAATGGATTTGAAAGTAGATAAAACACGTTTGTGTCGGCCTAAGTTTAATGAAGTTCTTGTCTTTAAATTAACTTTGTGTGTGTTTCAGGTACTGCACTCCAAAAGACTGAATGAACCAGCATTGCAGCCATGGGTCATTGTGAGCATCACAGGGAAGGTTGAAGCCGCCCGCTGCACCTGTATGGCCGGAGTCACGGAGACCTGCACCCGTGTCGCTGCTCTTCTGTTTAAAGTAGAAGCGACAGTGTTGATCTGTGGCACAAGGACTGTTACAGATGAACCTGCATACTGGGTTTTGTTGGGTAATATGACCAAGATACAGCCAGAGGTTGGCCATAAGATAGACTTCTCCTCTTCAGCTGCCCAAAAAAAGGCTCTCAATCAAAACATAAACAGACCATCCGTAGTGACAGGGAAAAGAAACCGTCCTCAAAAAAGAAAAATCCCACCTGCTACTGTGGAGGAGTCGTCACCGTTACTGGATACACTGCTGGAACACAGTAAAGCTGTGGGTTGTGGTAATGAACCATCTTTTTTTTTTATCTAGGGGTCTAGATTTATGCCAGAAGTGCATTGCCATGTAAATAATTTGCATTTACTGAATATGTACTTATTAAGTAACACTGTTCAAAAGCTGAATAAAGAAACAAAAACATTTTTGCCTTTTTTTTTTTAAATTAAAACCACTTTATAGAACATCACATCAGTTACAATGTAGAATCCATGTCATTTATAGTTTACAAATGAAAAAATGTTTACACAAAATCATGATAGCGTTTCCATAATATCACCCACTATTAACACTACTTAATTTACTGTTTCTTTTGAAAAATTACTGCTATATATACGGCACAAGACTTTTAAGAGTATTTAACAAGAGCAAGTTTCCTTTTCCCCTGGTTTTGCTACCACATTGTCCACCAAAACGCAGCAAACCTTCATGTTTTTATCCAGAAGGGTCACCTCTTCACCCTCACATGGAAGAAGTAATCTGATTGGCATGGTGGTTTGTTTGAAGCAGGGATTTTGGAGCGGCCCTTGTGTAGCGCAGTCACGATGTGTTTCATCCATTTCATGGGCTGGTTTGCTGCAATAATGCCAAATAATTAACAACTCTATAAATAGAAGGTAGTTCTGCAAAATCACTCATTAGGATGTTTGTTTTAATTTGCTATGAGCTCAGAGTGCATCGCAAATAAAACTAATAGGCTATAAAGAGTGATATGAACATGTTTAGAACTTACTGGAATGAAACTGTCTGGAGCACCAACAGATATTTGGAGATGGAAGAGAGCTGGATATCAGCTCGTCTCACAGCTGCTATCCAGGCTAGACGCCTTCTTTTGGTAACATCCGCTACATGAGCTGCCTCATGTTGCTTCCAGGTGGGGAAAGAATGAAAAGATAAACCATTTTCAACTTTATTCCCTTGCCGGTCGTGCGATCTAACATTACAACCGACCACACAGCAAGTACGAACCACAGCTGGTGTTATCCGTGTGCTTTCGCTCCTCTTTCGCTAGCGCTTTGTTTGGCCCAGAAACATGGCGTCTCAACCAAAAATCCTGACCACGCCCCCTCCCGTGACATCACGCTCCAAAACCCTATTTACTTGGCTCCGTGTTTTCCTTTCTATGCGCCACGATAAACGTCGGATCTGTTCCAAAAGGGTCTCCGGGCATTTGGCGATCGTCACCGGGAATTCCCTCTTTACCATGTCACCTGTTGCCTCCTCCACCAAGCCATACAACACTGTTCCCTCGGGATAAAGGACTTTCATCTTTGCTGGAAAAAGAGTTTGGAATCAGATTTTCTTGTCTTTTAACGCGGATTTCACCTCTGCATATTCCCTTCGCTGCTTTAAAACCTCTGGTGCATAGTCGTGATCCAACTAAACTGTCTTGCCTTGGTAGTGAAATCCACGCTTCTGCCAGGTCAACTTCAGTATTTCTTCTTTCATTCTGTAACTAGACATGTTGGCGATGATAGGCCGTGGTCTGTTAGCTTGGCATCCATCTCAATATGCAGTTTGAGCATCTCTGTTACTGCTTCCTCATTAGCTTGTACTTGAGTTTCAACGTCCACAATTCTTTCTTCTACCTCTTCCACTCTTTCATTGGTTTTGTTTATTTTCTCTCTGATTTCATTCAGTTGTGCACAATTATCACTTCTGAATTCCCTTAATTCTCATAGAATAAGGTCCAAGCTTGCAGTGCTAGCATGTTCTCTTGCGTCTGCTAGCTTATCGCTGTCCTCGTTCTTTTTTTTCTATACCTAAGCACCTTCAGATAAACGTGCTGCATGAATGTGTGTGTGAATGGATGAATGAGAATGTTTTGAGTGCTCAACTGAGTAGAAAGGCACCATACTGTAACTATTCAGTGCATTCACAAACTGTTATAAAAGGTAAAACATTTTTCCCTCCTACCTTTGTTATCTTAACTGCTGTCCAACTGGGTTTACACGAATAAATGAAATTTATAATGCTTAATTTTATTTGACTAGAGTGTTAGTGCCCTGGGACAGACTCTGTGTATCCTGCCTTTTGTAGGATGGATGAATTAATTAAATTAAAAGTCAGCGTATACAAGTTTGTCAGGTCCATTGTTAATAAATGTATTTGTAAATCACATGAATTGGCTAATACCATGGCTGAAGGGTAGGTATAAAAGATTTCATTTATTTAGATCTCTGTGGAGACAACTGCCTTCTGCTACTGCCACAAGTGGCAAAAAATATAAAGCCATGAAATGGGTGGATGCTATTTCACTTTTGACTGCTACTCCTTCCTTCCCATGGCTGCAAGTGAGGAGTAGCATTCACAAATGAGTTAGTGTGAGAAAATATGTTGTTTTTAATTGGCCAGTGTCTGGCAGGCTATACACACCTATGTAGTCAGAAAGTTTAAGGCATGAATTTGAAGAGCTGTCTGACAATGGCAAATCTTACAATAACAAACATCTGTACATGTTCCCTCAGAGCAATGTTAAAACCTGTTTTTCATCCAGCTTGTATTCCGAGGGATATATGCATGACTGAACATGTAGGCTCCCCACAACGGGTACAACACAACGAATGATAATAACGGCCAGAGACCCAGTGTAAACGGTTACTCTACAAACACATTCAGCATGCATGATTAGATATGAATCATCTTCTTCCCATTTAAATTTACATATCTAAATATAAATTTATATATGTATACATTTATACATGCTAATAATTATTCTATTACTATATGAATTTAGTAAATAAGTAGTAAGTAATGTTGATTTACTTACAACATATCTAGTTTATAAGATTAAACATTCAATTGTCAATTCAGTTTTATTTATGTAGCACCAAATGACAGCAACAATTGCCTCAAGGCGCTTTATATTGGAAGGTAAAGACTACAATAATACAAAGAAAACATAGAAAACCCCAACGCTTGGTGCGTTGCTGACAGTGGGAAGGAAAAACTCCCTTTTAACAGGAAGAAACCTCCAGCAGAACCAGGCTCAAGGGGGGTGAGTGGATACTTTGAAAGAGAGCCAGAGATTAATAATAAGTAATGATTCAATGATCACGTGGCGGAAAACTAACACAGCTTTTCATTAAAAGCTGATGGCCCCGCCCCTCCCTGAGCCTGGTTCTGCCAGAGGTTTCTTCCTGTTAAAAGGGAGTTTTTCCTTCCCACTGTTGCCAAAGTGCTTGATCATAGGGGTCATTTGATTGTTGGGTTTTTCTCTGTATGAATTATTGTAGGGTCGCTGTATAAATAAAATTGAATTGAATAGAAAAAAAAAATCATACCAAAAGCCAAACATAATGGTGTGATGGTCTGGGACTACTTTGCTGCTTCAGGGCCTGGAAGACTTGGAAGACTGATGAATGAACCATGAATTTTGTCGCTACCAAAAAATCTCTACTGTCATGCCCTAAAGTTCAAAAGCATTCTGTTTATGCAGCAGGACAATGATCCAAAACACACCCACAAGTTCACTTCTGTATAGCTAAAAAACACAGTAAAACTCAAAAAAACCAATGCGGCAGAATTTTTGAAATTCTGAAAAGAAGATGGGCCAAAAATTATCCACAGCAATATATTAAAAAAACCTCATTGCCTGAAATCAAAAACCAGTTAAGCAGTTATTAGGGTTGGAGGGCAATTATTTCTTCACACAGGGCCAGGTAGGTTTGGAGGACTTTTGCATTTTGTATTCACTCGGGTTGTCTTTGTTTAACACTTGGTTTGATTTTCTGAAACAAATAAGTATGACAAATATTCAAAAAAATTAAATAAATAAATCGGGAAGCATACTTTTTACATTTTCACACTTTTTACTTTTACACTTAGGAGAGGCGGTGTGACATCCGCACAGTGAACCAGAGTGTCTATTACACGATTTGCCATGATAATGGGTTGACCAGAGGCATATATGTTGGCTGTTCACAGCCTCCCAGAGTACTGAAGGCCCCTTTTAACAGGAAGAAACCTCCAGCATCTTCACATCTCAACGACAACTGCATGCCCACCCCGGAAGAAGGAGGGAGGCCCCACTTGGAGCATTCACAGCCAAAGTGCAAGAGCCCCAGATAACTAGAGGAAACGGGCATCCTACCTCACCGGAGGCTGGGGTACCACCCAAGACACCCATTACTGTTGCAGTAAAACAAATGTAGTGGTAATCAGGTAAATGGTAAATAGACTTGTACTTGCAGTATATGTACTACACTAGCTGTGCAATAAACATATAGTATTTAGTCTTTAATGTTGGCTCTAACATATATGCACTGTTCACCATTCTGTCTGCTGTCTGGCTGTGTCATTATCTTATGTCTCTATCTAGAATTTAAAGAAAGAGGTATCTATAAACAAAAGCCTCCTTGTCCCACTCTGGCAGCAAACAATCCCAAAATATGCCAAAAGCATGAAAGGTGTTTTCCAGCAGCATATTTTTGACAAATAAGCATTGTTTGAAAATTGGCAACTGAAAGTTGTGTTTCCACCATACAAAAACATTCTCTTCATATCACAAACACCCAATTTCAAGCTCCATTCATTATTAAACCAATAAATTGTTGATAACATGACATGCTTTGACAAAAAACACTGTATGGCAGCTTTTGCAATCAGAAATACGATCTGAGTGCGCAATTTTGCCTAGCATATTTTGTTTTCCATAACAGGCTCTATAAATCCTCTATAGGCTCCTCATGGTTGTGTTTTTCATTGTATTTCAATGGGGAGACCCTTCAAATCCTCTTTCAACTCCAACTACTTCCACATACATTCACCTAAAGACACCGTTCAAACTTTAAAATGAAGCCAAGCCATTGAACTATTCAGCTTGTATTTATCTTTTCAATAGCTTTCATATGTTTTCTTCAGTTTAAGTTTCATGCTTTTTTTCACCCGTTTCAGAGTTTATAATGGGTGTCTATGGGATGAAACTTAGATTGAGGGCCAACTAACACAGTGGCAGAAACCAAAAGATTCATCTTAAAAACTTCTCTTTCAACAGTGTTTGTTCCACAGGCATAATTTTACTCTCAAAAATGTATCTTTCCAACGACGCGTCTCTCAAAGTTAAAAGATGTAAACTTTTTGGACTGTGTAAATCCAAGTGGCGTTAGCACCTTGTAACCAACCCATTGTACTTTGACACCGGGAACATTAAAAACACACTGTTGTGTAGAACAAATCCTCGGGATTGTCACAGTTCAAAAATGTCTTCAATAGGAATTACGGTTTTGGATTTACAGTTTTTCAACAGGTGCACCAAGGTGAATTTGACAGGGATTTGCTACAGAGAAACAGTCTGTTAGCATTTACTGGAGGCCAACCGGATAGAGCATTCTGATTGGCCTGTTAACTTCTTGCTTATTTTTCATTGGAGGATGTGTCTTCAGCAGTCGGGTGGTTCAAACCTGGGCAGTTGGAGTCAGACTTTTAGAATCCTCTTTTCTGACGGGATGATTAGAACGGAAACCATTTACCTGTCTGTAGCAGATTCTCCCACATTTCAACTCATCTAACTCTGTATAGTTTATCTCCACACTAACACACAGTTAGTCTGAAAATAAGCCCACAAATGCACACATGCGGACACACACAGAGACATACACGTGCACACAAGAAAACCCACTCTCACACACACACAGCAGATATTCAGTTTTTTCTTTTAAGATTTTAAGATTCTTGAGTTTAGAAATGTAAAACTCATACTTTCACTCTTCAAGGGATTTAAAGAATATGAGGTTTCCACATTAATTCAGATCTTCTCGGATTCAAAATTTTCTTTTGTCATTTGTTATCTTTTACTAATGTACATTTTAAATATTTTCAGGAACGCTACAACTTTTAAACTTCTTCTGTGTGAACTTCAGCTTTCAACAGTTCTGTACTTTGGCTTTCAGGTGAATGATTCGGCTAATTTGACATTTTTTAACTTAAGATTCAGAAATTATTACATTTCAGTTCAAAACATTCAGCTATCAGCAATCACACTGCATTTTCTTCAGAAAATGCATATAGTTGTAATTAAACTTGTAATGTAATAATGCCAAAGCTGACACAGGAAATTTAAAAAAAGAGCACCAGTAGAAATGCACAATGGTGCAACAATAGCTACACCTGTAGGAAGAAACAAAAGCAAACAGCACATGGAAGATAAATGTCATCCGGGGGATGGGAGATGTTCCTTCTTTTTATTTTTTTCCTTTGCATGTGTTGCTGTGTCAGTGTTTATTTTTGTTAGAGCATGTTGTAGTGTTGCATGTTTTTGTATATATTGTTTGTGTTTTGGGAGAAGCCCCTCCCTTCCGCCTTCCTCCACTTGATGCTTGATTAGAGACACCTGAAGGGCAGCGAGAGGAGATGCCGTTGTCGTGCCAAATTATGTATCCCCGACAGAATTAGTTTCCCCTGCGTTGGGACTGTGGCACAACATTAGACGGGATTATTTAAATAAACCAATGACATTTTGACTGATCATTATTTGTATCCTTCTGTAACTGTACAGAACTGTACTGAGCTAAACCTCCAAAATTTCAGGAGCAATACGTCTTTGGACAGGGGGAACAAATTGCGCCGGGGGATCAACCTGATATTATTCGTATCCCACTGTAACTTTACTGTATAAACAGCTAACATCTCCAAAATTTATGGAGTAGTTAGTCATTATAAGAAGTGTTTATGAACTGAAAATCATGAATATGGGATACTGTTTGTCCATGATTTCGAGTGCATGCTCCCGACGCAGGGGAAACAAATTCTGTCGGGGATACCTAGTTTGGCATGACACCGGGAAGCGTGGCGGAGGCTGACTGGGAACTTTGGGACTTAGCTCATGGACTGAGCACCATTATATTTTAATTGTGCTGAGTTTTATGTTTTTATTTTTCTCTCCCCTGATCAGGGTATTTTAGTGTTGTAAATAAAGTGTATTTATGTTTTATTGACTATTTTAACCAGGTAATACGTCTTCTGTTTACGTGATCACCCCCTGCTGCTCTCCCCGTTATAGAAGGGGTTCCCTTCTAGCTTACACCCGTGACATAAACATATGAAAAAATGTAGATACACAAATCAACAATCTTGTTATGATGTGTGTGTGTGTGTGTCAGTGCCTGTATATGTGTCTTTCTCACTAATCATATTTGATAATGAGTGTGAGAAGCTGCAATAACTCGGACCCACAAGCACACAGAAAGACCCGGGAGACATCTGCAGCCCCCAAGAGTACTGAAGACCCAAGGCTGCACATGTTGATGACAACCGTGTGCCCACCCCAGCAGAAGAAGGAGGGCGGTCCCAGATAAAGCAGTCACAGCCAGAGGGCAACAGCTCCAGAGAACCAGAGGCAATGGACAGCCACCCCAGCAGAGGCTGCCCATCCTGGCATGAGCAAAGAACAGGGTCCCAAAGTTCCAGCCACCTGGGAACTATCCAAGACCAATCACTACAAAATTCTTAATGTACATTTAACCCTCTTGAGGCAGGCGTTGCCGATTTGCAACAGTTAAAAACTAACAACCTGATTACCTCACATACATATTTTATGAGGTTTTTTTACTCAGAAGTACCACTGCAGGACTTGGTTGTGCATTAGCAACAAAAAGTTTAATTTGAGCCTGAGAGGGTTAAAAAGAACAATGTAACAGACCCATGGCAGACCCGACCAGATTGTTACACCTTTCTTTATTTCTGGTTAATGAACACTCCAACACACCCGGCTGCAGCTTTCCAGCTATGTTAAAGATATGCAAAATTAATTACAGTTCTTCACAGTGAAAACGCGGTCGAAATGTAAGATATATGTTATATTACTGTAAAATCTAACTTTATGATAAAATACTGCCAGCTGTGGTGTCCAGAATTTCACTGTATAAAATACATTACAACACATAAGAAATTAAGCTTAAGTGTAAGTTCAATAAGGAAGATCTGTAATCACTCCTTGTGCCTGCTTTCCTTGGTGTTTGACTGCGTTTCTGTTCTTTACGACTACTGCTTTCCCACACTGTCAATCTTAATTCTTACGTCATTATTCTAGTCCAGAACAATAGATATATTAACTCATATTATTATATTAACTCATTAGCCACAACACGTGATTTGGTTGCTGAACAAAACTAAGACATACATTATAAGGTATCATTTTTTATTTACATTATATAATGTGCACATTGAAGGACATATCCTGAATAAATGGCTCCCAGGATCTTCAAGAAGCTGCTGTTGGCCAAGGTAAATGGTACCTCCATGGGTGCCAGTTTAGGGCAGCGTGTTGAGCAGGTGCCTACATGTCATATAGCTGAGAGTGGCCCTTTTCCACATGAATCTGTCAAATAAAGCTGAAAAAAAGTCCCAAAATAATTGTACCTTTTCTACTCCACCTGAACACTCAAAGCATTTTATACCACATGTCTCATTCTGGCATTCAAACCCAGTAAGACAAGCACTTTGGTCTTTGCCTACCTGCTTTCTCTCTAACATTCACAGTCTGATGGATGCCTTGGAGAGCAACTTGGGGGTTAGTGTATTACCCAAGGATATTGGCATGGACACTGGAGCAGCCAAGGATTGCTAATTAGTAAATAACATGCTCCTCCTTAGCTACAGCCACTCCAAAAAAGGTAATGACATTCAGAGTAAATACCTGCTTAACAACCATATTACTTTTTTGGGCTGAATGCTCAAACAATACGAAAGTAAATTTCCCTCATTGTATCTCACAGCCCATTTTACTCTGTGATTGAAAAAAATTCAAAGAGCCCGGCACAAACCCTGACCTCTTAGCTCTGCTTGAGAAATACCTTTTCAGTGTATGATTGATCAACTTATTCCCAGCTGAGTCACTAGCAGTCATAGTAGAAAGGCCCCAACAAGGTGTGGACAGCCACTCACACTTCACTTGGTTCATGTTTGAGTTTCACTGAAAAAATGTCAACATTTGTTAACAGAAATTTACTTAACCAGGACAAGCTCAATGTAATGACTGCTTTGATCATGGGTTCAAAAGCAATATGCTGAAATAAATCAACACATGAAATTTCAGATTTACCTTGAACACATTTTCATAGCACTCTTACAGTTACATTGCCACTATGTACTACAACTTTACAGAGTGGCATAGTTATCTTACCTGTTAAAGCATGTATGGGCAGAAATAACGACAAGTAATGTCTTAATTTCATATTAATTTTACTTTTTCATTACTTTTGAGAACATTTTTTCAAGTAACAGGCATTTTGTAAGAACAAGGTGAAATAAGGCCATTTAATTACAGTCATTATTAGTCATCATTAGTCCTAGCAATTAATTTTCAGACATGGCATATGCAACATTACTAAATCATCTATTTGCTCATCTATTTTTTAAGCAACTGTATCTATTCAGAAACTTTCTCTAGTGAGTTGGGTCTCACCCCATCTCTGAGAGCAGTGCCGCTAAAAGCAGCTCCAGCCACAAACCCTATTGCGTTTTCTTTTGCTTATCCACAATTCCTGTGCCACTTCCAGAACCTCTTTCCACCTCTTGCCTGGTACTGCCAAAAGGCTCCGCCCACTGGTAGACCTGGTGATATATGGGCAGATCCCTGGTCTCCTCCAAGTCCCAGTTATTGCTTCTAGCAACCATTTAGTAGACTCTGGAGCTGAGCAAAATCTGATTGACACAAACTAGTCAACAAGTTGCACCTTCCCCTGATCCCTCCAGATTTGTTCATACCTGCCACCACCCTGAACAACCAGGTGTTTGTCACCATAACCCACCAAACAGGACCCATCACGGTAATCACATTAGGCAACCACTGCCAGACCCTCAGTGTTGGGGAGTAACGGAGTACATGTACCGCCATTACATATTTAAAATACAAAATATGAGTAACTGTATTCCGTTGCAGTTACCGTTTAAAAAGGTGGTATTTAGAATACAATTACTTTGTTGAAATAAAGGGATTACATGGCAGTCTTTTCTTGTTTCATATGTTAGGCTATGCCCTCTCTATTTTTGGTAATTCCACACCGGTGGGAGAGGCTCTAATGTCTGTGTTTCAATCTTGCGGCCCATGTCAACCCTACTTACGGTCCGCATAATGACGTGAAGAAATGTTTTTTAAATTTATTGCTCAAAAAATTATTTAATATGAAGGGAATAGGCTGAGTGTTACAGGCATAGCCCTAAAGAATGTAGCCTCATGGGCAGTGTAGTCCAGTTGTAAGTAAGCTATAAAGACTCGACTGTACACTCCTTAATTCAGATCAAACTGAGA
>NW_024583040.1:174687-178885 GCF_018398535.1 Haplochromis burtoni
TAAAGCGCCTTGAGGCGACTGTTGTTGTGATTTGGCACTATATAAATAAAATTGAATTCAATTGAAAGTCATAAAATACATTTTGGGGCATGTATTCTGTAATCTGTAGTGGAATACATTTTAAAAAGTAACCTTCTCAACGCTGGAGACCCTCACATTCTTTTGTCCTTTGACTAACTTGACACTCCCCTGATTTTTGGTTTCCCTTGGTACAAAAGACACAAGCCCCACAACTGGTCCAGTTATAAGATCTCCGCGTGGAGCTCCTTTTGCTTGGGAAATTGCCTCATTTCTGCACAACCCGCTGGTGGGCAAAACTCCCCTGCTAGTGCCCGTCTGTAGTCTGTAGTCTGTAGCTCTCTCAGCTGTTCCAATGGATTATCACGACCTCAAGAAAGTGTTTAGCAAAACCAAAGCATTGTCTCTCCTCCACTGCCTTCCATGAGGTTGTACAATCTTTCCTAGCCAGAGAGGGAGGCCATGGAAAAGTCCATTCCAGAGTACCTGGCAGCTGAAATAATCCATCCGTCTTTGTCTCCAGTAGGTGCTGTTTTTTTCTTTGTGTCTAAGAAGGCCAGATCCACACATGCATTGATTACACGGGTTTGAATGAGATAACTGTGAAGATTAAACACCTTCTCCCACTCTTAAGTTCAGCCTTCAAACCCATCCATGATGCTACTGTGTTCACCAAACTAGATCCCCGTAATGCCTATCACCTGGTTTGCCTGTATTCTCCAAGGGGATGAGTGGAAAACAGCTTGTAACACTCTATTAGGGCAGGTGGTTGATGTGGTGGTTGACTGTAAGCCACAGGCAGCTGAACTGATTCACCTGAACCTTTCACTGGTGAAGGAAGTGGCTGGACAAGCTCGCCTGAGCCACCTGCGGGGACAGGGATGGGTGCAGGCACCTGCTGGACACTAGCCGCTCCCACCCGGGGAGTCTGTACGGATGCGGAGATTCACAGTGTCCTTGGCTGGCCTCAGCCTGTGGCCTTGCATGGGTGCCCATGGAGACCGGACGACAGCCACCCTGACCCGAGGGGTAGGTACGGGTGCAGGAGTACGCTGGGTCCCGGCTGCCCTCAGCCTGGGAGCCGGGACAGGGACAGGCAATGGCTGGGCGTCCGTTATTCCCACCGGAGAAACAGATACGGGTGCAGGAATGAGCGGAGCCCCAGACACCCTCACCCAAGGCACTGGTACGGGTGCAGGGAAACGCAGGAGCACTGCTGCCCTGGGGCAGAGACAAACAGAGGAGCAGAAGCAGCCTTTACATAGTCCAAAACAGGTATATTTACACAGGCAGAGTCTACGTAGGGAAGCAACACGGGGATGAAGCAATGCCAAAAACAGTCTCTAGGGATGCAGCATGAACAGTTTCCACAGAGATTGGCTCCAAAGCACAGTGAACAGGTTCGAACACATATGGGTGTGGGAGACAAAACTCGACCTGATCAAACAGCTCCGAGGCACCCAGTCCAAGTTTCTTAGCCAGCTTAACAATGAAGGCTGCCACCCTGTTGCCCTTCAAATTTGCTTGCTGAGAACCCGAAAAGGCAGTCACTGATGTGGCCCTAGCTGTGCAACACAAGGAATTTCAGGTTCAGGAGCAGGTTTACCAATGTCCAGGCAAGTTGGCTGAAAAACTAAACAGTCCATAGGAGCAACGTGGCTGACAGTCTCAGTATTCTCTGGCTACCAGACATTCTGCATTTTTACCTGCTTGGGTGACTCGAGTACTGGCTCAAACAAGACACACAGAGCATAAATGAAATTTGCTGACTCTGAAACACGGGACAAAGAAACTAAAGAGCCACTTAAAGTAATGTCCTTATGAGCTAAAAAATCTGTCTCAGGGTTAGCCCATTCAACTCAAAGCGATTCATTGAAAAACAAAATGGTGTTACTCACAGTGGAATTGATACTGGCAGCCCCAGCCACAGCTGATTTTATTTTTGCCTTATATAGTGTTTTTACAGGTATGCTTGGAAATGTTTCAATAAACTGCTGAAACTGCTTCATATTTTCCTTGCAAAACAAAAACGTGACGGGTGGCTGAAGACTTTTACACAGTATTACTGTACATGTATAATTTTGTTGTCATAACTCGAGATGCATTATTAACAAGTTTGGACCCAGAGACTCCAGACTTAGGGAAAAAGAACAAAAGACAGGGAAGGGACAAAGGAAACAGGAAGAGAAAGAACTGGGGGAGAACAGACACATGAAAGGACAAAATACAAAAAGATATGAAGAAAAGAGGAACACAAAAGAATTCAAACCAGGAATCTCATATTATTTAAATAACTCAATTAGAAAGTCCAAAAATTCAGAAAGCTGGGAAAACAGACACATGACAGTTTTATCCTATGTTTTATAAAACAATCCTATATATTTATACTATAATATCTACATATATACACTCACACATGCAAGTAAGTACATATATGCATACATACACACGATCATATACAATCATATGTATATTTGTATCTAGCAAAGTTCTTTCTCGTTGATGTACTTTGTGGCAGATAAAGTTTTGAATATTTTTTTAAAACTGGAAAATATTTGAACACTATGGCTTTTTGTTTGCATCTGCCGTAAAGAATTTTTGTCACCAAACGCACAACTAGTCTGATGTTGCAAATAGTCGGGGCGGGGGTGTCCTGGTTTAATCATCTTGAAGAGCCAAAGCATTTTGAACATTTGTGATCAGGCACCATAAAGCATATTTGAAAACAGAGTCAAAAATTAGTGCAAACATTGTGTTTTGCAAAAGATGTTAGGAGTAGATTCTTCAAGCTTTATAAACTGACTGGTTCCAATATACATCACTGCATCCTGTTTTATTTTGTGGTTTGTCCCTGCTCAGATGTATGTATGGGTCTCTATGTGTTGATCATTTAAGCCTCTCCATGTGGCCTTCAGGACAAAACCAGTGAAAACACAGCTGTGGATGGCCAGTCCTCTGACAGACCAGATCTCTAAAATAGAAGCCCCGAGGGGTTAAAAGTCCATGCTACATCCCTACCTCATGCCATTCACTTTATTTACTCTGTGGTCAAATGTTCCCTACTCCCCAGTGGGCAGAAGCTGTTAGCTTCTCTTTATATCTGATCTTGCTATCAACACGTTACAATGATCTGTCTTGAAATGCAAGCAGTCCAATTAGTTGGAAATCTCCTCAAGGACTAGCAAAGGTTTGCATGAACTCATGAGATCTTACATTGTTAATCCTTGTTTCTTCATTTATTAATGGCTTTTTAGTTTGCACCAAGCATCCATACACTATTTCAGCATGAACAGTAAAGATAGCAAAATAAAAGGAAAATCAAAAGCATTAACACCAGCAGACGATCATATTTTATTCAATTCAATTCAATTTTATTTATACAGCCCCAAATCACAACAACAGTCGCCTCAAGGCGCTTTATATTAATTTATAGGGCCCTCAAGAAATATTAAACATAGACAGAGATTTACAGCTTGCTGCATTTCAGCCCTTTTTATTTTTAGAATGGAGAAACAAAAATCTGGAAATGAGCCATATCTGTTGAAAATTATAATTGTAAAATGAACCCTTTCCTGTTTATTTATTTGTTTGTTTAAAAAAACAAAAGACAAACTGTTATCTTATTTTATTTGATAAGCCTAAAAGTAAAACAGTGGAATTAAAATAAAACTCATTTAATTTTGTTGTCTCATACTCATGTCACTAGAGGGAATGCTGTAGCTGCTATCATTGTCCAGTGTATTTTTGATGTCTGCGAGATGGCAGTGTTATGTCCTGTTTTCAAGAAGGCAAATTTCTGAAACTTCAGTGAGATGACATGTCTGTGAACACGAATTGCAGAACTTTTCTATGACTCAATTTGTAACTGACAGCTTTGCGCATAAGAATACTTATTTTGGTTTTGGTTAACTTTATGGCTTTAGCTAATGTTAGCTAAAAGTAACTGTAGATAAAAGTAATGTTAAAAATTGATCATGGTAAATGGTAAATGGCCTGTATTTATATAGCGCTTTACTAGTCCCTAAGGACCCCAAAGCGCTTTACATATCCAGTCATCCACCCATTCACACACACATTCACACACTGTTCATCCCTAAGAACTCCTGCAACGCCTTAACCGACGTGGGACGCGGAAAAACCAAAACGGCCTGGACTCTGTCGGGCAACGGAACCACACCTT
>NW_024583040.1:179072-186939 GCF_018398535.1 Haplochromis burtoni
CAGCGGAAATGCGGTGCCCGAGGAAATCCAGAACAGGCAACCCAAACTGGCACTTGGAAGGGTTGATGATCAGGCCGTGCGCTGCCAAACGCTGGAAAACCTGGCGCAGATGGGACTCGTGCTGGCTCGCTGAGCAGCTGGCCACCAATATATCGTCCAGATAAACAAAAACGAACGGCAGCCCACGCAAAACGGAGTCCATCAGCCGCTGAAAGGTCTGGGCGGCACCTTTCAGGCCAAACGGCATGCGCAAAAACTCGAACAAGCCGAAGGGGGTAATGACAGCGGTTTTAGGAACGTCTTCGGCGCGCACGGGAACCTGGTGATACCCCCGCACCAAGTCAATTTTAGAAAAAATCGACGTTCCGGCGAGATTGGCAGAAAAATCCTGAATGTGGGGGATGGGGTAACGGTCATTCTCCGTGGCATTATTTAAACGCACATGGCCACCACCGACCGTCCGGAGGATGCATCAGCGGCCGCCGCTGATGCATCCATCATCGGCCCGTAGCATGCTCGAGTCAGGGGTCACCAATGTGGAGGTAAGCATGGACGACACGGAGCTGTTAGTTCTCACTCCTTCTTTATTCCTCTCCACACTTCAACTGAACACATCGCACCACAAAACACAGCAACACACTTCCTCAACACTGGGTGTGAGTGGAGCCCTCTAGTGGTCCACCACAATATGACCTGCAATTCCAAGTTGTAAAACACGATGTGCAATCCATTATCGGATTAAAGGACAGCGTGCAAATTAAACTAGTTAGTTTCAGCAAGGAAGTCTACCATGTTGACATAGATCAGGATGAGACACTAGCACAGAAAGTGTTTCACGAATACACAGACTCTGTTTAAAGATGAAGTCGGTGACTTACCTGTGAACTTACTCAATGAAACTCACTCCAAACGTGTCACCTGTCGTCAACACTCCAAGACGCGTTCCTGTTCCTATGCAGAAAAGAGTTAAAGAGGAACTCCAAAGAATGCAGGCCCTGGGAGTAATTGAACCAGTGGAGGAGCCCACGGAATGGGTATCTAACATGGTCGCAACACACAAAAAGAATACAGATGATTTCTAGAGTGCGACCAATTTGGTCGCAAATGCGACCAAATTTTTCAGTGGTGCGACTAAAAAAAAATATTTGGTTGCACCTGTGCGACCAACTGTTCGGGTAGCAAAAAAAAAAAAAAATCTGCAACCTTCCCTGTGGTCAACAACAGACACACATTTTGCCCCTATCGTGGACTAAACCAATCAGAGATAGTAGGGGCGGGACCTCTCTGATTGGCCGTGGTCCAGTTGAAAGTGCAGGTGGAAGTGGGAGGTGAGTAGCTTGAATAAAGCGATATCAATTCATTAAATCCTGAATCGACTTTTAAATATAACTGTGTTTTGCCAGAAACGCCAGATTCTCAGATTAAAGCTCACAAAACCATTTCAACAACAACCAAACAGCAATGAGAGCAGGTACACGGACTCCACACAAAGACGTAAACACGAACGACCCGACGCATCAGAATCAACTTTGTCTTTCTCGGCTTTCTCACCCGACGGCCCGTAGACGGACACGCTGTCGGAGCTTAGCGATCTCTGATGCGTCCGGTCCGCGCTGTGTATTACGTCTTTTTGCGCTGATTCTGAGCTGCAGGTTTTGTCTCTCCAACCAAAATTCACGAGCCAGCAGCAAAAGAAGCAGCAAACTGCGCTTCACATTTGATCAATGTCGTCATGAATTTTGCTGTTTTGCTTCCACGACTATTAAAATCACACTCCATGCACAGCTAGCTCTCTCTCTATCTCTCTCTGTACTTCAAGAACAGTTTCCCGTCTCCAATCTCTGTTTTCTGTATTATTCATTCGCTTATTACCCACCAGTCTACCGTTGTTTACAGCGCTGTGGCTGCTGTCTTTTCTTTTTCACTTAAATGACCTCGGACAAGAAAGCCTGATTTTTTCTGTTGTTCAATACTGAAGAAATTTAAACTTTATATGCAGAACATTGTAGAATATTTTTAAGGTTATCTGCTATAAGCCAGACCAGGAAAATCTCCTTCATTTTTCCTAACTTTTGTGCCGGTACGCCTAACTTTAAAAAGTTAGGCGTACCGGTACGCCCATGGCAAAAAGTTAGTCTAGAGCCCTACGATGATGTTCGTATCTGCATTGATCGAAGGGATCTGAAACAAGGCACTAATGTGACCTCACCATCCCATGCGAACTGTGGAGGAAGTAGCTGCTCAGATGTCTGGAGCAACCATCTTCTCGATTCTGGATGCAAAGAGCTCCTTCTGGCAAATCAAACTAGATCCTCCCTCATCTCTTCTCACTACATTTGCAACACCTTTCGGCAGATTCAAATTCTTAAAGAATGCCCTTTGGTATCAACACCGCTTCTGAAGTCTTCCAGAGAACCATGGAACAGATATTCACGGGATATCCATGCACAGTGATTGTGGACGACATCCTAGTGGGAGGAAAAGGAATAGAGGAGCATGACAAAAATTTGAAAAAAGTCCTGGAGCTGGCCAGACAGGTAAAACTCAGACTGGACACATATTCACTGTTGAAGGACTAAAAGCAGATCCAACTAAAATCACTGCGATCAATGAAATGCCACCACCAGAGGACAAGACGTCTCTCCAACGTTTCCTGGGAATTATCAATTAACTGGGCAAGTTCATCCCGAACTTAAGTGAACTGTCAGCACCACTTTGTCAGCTGCTTCACAAGGATGTGGTGTGGAGCTGGACTCAACATTAGCAGGATGCTTTCAACAAACTTAAAGCGTGCCTCACCAGCCCACCAGCACTACAATACTATGACATGCACAAAACAGTGACTCTCACATGTGATGCTTCTCAGCATGGTCTAGGAGCTGCATGCCTTCAGAACGACAAACCTGTGGCGTATGCATCAAGAACTTTAACTCCAACAGAGAGAAGGTACGCTCAGATAGAGAAGGAGTTACTAGCTGTAGTGTTCACATGTTACAGATTTTATGACATCTACAGAAAGCCAGTGGTGATTGAAACTGACCACCAGCCTTTGGTCACAATCCAAAACAATCCTTTCCACACAGTTCCGGCACAGCTACAGCGCATGATGCTACGATTATAAAAGTTCAACTTGACTCTCGTATACAAGAAAGACAAACACTTTTACGTCGCAGACACACTCTCTCGCACACCAACGCTGGATGAACAACCTCTAAAGGAAGAGGGGCACGACTTCGAGGTAATGTCACTTCAGCTCATCTCACCAAGACGCCTACAAGAGCTTGCCGAACACACCTCGAAGGACGCTACTCTACAGACACTTGGTTGTTACGTCCAGCAGGGGTGGACCAAAACAAGTGAGTAGTGTACCTATAGAAATCAAACCATTCTTCAGCTACCACGATGAACTAATCATCAACAACAATGTCATTATGAAAGGCAACAGAGCCATCGTTCCAGCATCACCACATGAAACCTATCTACAGGAACTATACAAGGGACATCCAGGCATGGAGTCTACAAAAAGGAGAGCGAGGGACAGTGTGTTCTGGTTGACAATAAACTCTGACATTGAGAACAAAGTCAAATCATGCAGCATTTGCAACAGTCTAAAGCCTCACCAACAAAAACAACCCCTGAAACTACACCAAATTCCTGATCTTCCCTGGTCCATCACAGCCACAGACATATTTGAATGGGACAACTGCCACTACCTCGTGCTCGTGGATTCGTATTCTGGATGGTTTGAAATAGATAAACTTGAAAACCTAACATCTGCCTCAGTCATTAACACACTCAAATGCCACTTCTTAGTACATGGGATACCACAGAAACTGTACTCAGACAATGGCACCCAGTTCACCAGCCAGACCTTTCGTGAGTTTGCCACACACTGGGAGTTTGTACATGTCACAAGCAGCCCTGAGTTTCCTCAGTCAAATGGACTCAGTGAAAGAGCTGTGCTAAAAGACTCCTTGAAAAATCACAAAGAGATGGAACTGATTTCTATTTGAACCTGTTACATCTACGCAACACGCCACGAGACAACATTCTTGGCTCACCAGCACGGAGGCTTCTATCAAGGCGAACACGGTCAACCCTTCCTGTGTGCAAAAAACTGTTAACCCCAACAGCAAAAGTGACAACTACTGTCAAAACTCAACTACTCAACTCAACAGCACTATGACAAGTCCAGCTCACTGCTCAGTCCATTAACACCAAAGCAGGTGGTGAGATTACAAACACAGAGTGGACATGACAAGATTGGAGTTGTAAGTAAGGTATGTGCTAAACCTCGCTCTTATGTAGTTGAGTTGGCAACAAACAACATCTTCTGCCTGTGAGCGAGCCTCAACCGGAAAAGCTCGCTACAGCACAAAATGAACTGAACACAATTCCACAAGTGGATGAAACTGAACCCGATAAAGCACAAACATGAAACGATTCAAGTTCAACTCGACCCACCACAACTTGGCACAAAACAGTCCGAAAAAGTGATCAAGGACAGAAAAACGCAGGGTGAAATGAAAACACCTAAAAATTGCCAAGTACGCTGATGACAACTTCCACCGAATCAGATCTGGTAGAGTGTCTAAACCAAATAGTAAATACCTGGGTTAAAAGCACACTGATGCTGTATCTTCTGTTTTGAAATGTGTTTTCTCTCATGTTATGTTGTTGCATATTTGTTGCATTTATGACAATGATTACCATGAATTTCATTCGACATATGAACCTTTATTTTTGTGTAATCCATAACCTGATAAGTTCTTCCATAGTAGTGGTGTTGTTTGATTTGGGTATGCCTAAGAGGTCCAAAACTAAAAGAAAAAAAAGGAAGAAATGGGGGGTGTAGATAACAGTAATGTCATGTTTGTCCACACTGCCTGCCGTTGCTGCTGTTACGGAGGTTTCCAGCAGATGTTGCTGTGGTTCTAACTTGGCTTCTAACTATGTGTGCTTCCTGTTACCTGCGAACAAACGCCTAAATGTGTAAAGTACACAGAAATATAATATATTTAAATGTTTCCAATAATCTTTGGTGCAGATATGATGTTTGTCCTAAATAACAGAAAATCTGTAAATGATTAGCATTTTATATTTTACTATTTTACCGGTCACACAAGTCAACTCCAATAGGCTGGACAGATGATGCAAACACTTCCAGTGTATATATGATATTAACAGAGCCAGTGTAATCGGCAGCTCTAGTTTGTAGAAACTAGTTTCAAGGGCAAGTATCACTGAACTGCTGTTAATAGGCATTATGCAAGATCACCACCCAATAATATCTAAACTGAAAACAGATGAAATAAAAAAAAATACTTTGACTATAAAATCAGCCACATGTCAGGGGACGCTGCCACCTTGTGACGAAAGGAGGCACAGCGCCCTGGCACCACCCCAGGACTGTGAAACTTTATTTAACCTGCACAGTCTGTGGAGTAGTATTGAAACAAAGAGACAAGCAACCTGAGAAAATCCCGCTGCACAGCCTCTCCAGACACCAGTCGACGCCAACACTTCCGGGTCCTCTCACTGGGTTCAGAATCAAGGCTCACGGCACCAGTGTAACAAGACTTAATTACACTTTGCTGTAACTAACTGGTCTAAAAATTAACTTGACTTTGCGTTGTGTAGTAAATGATGCATTGGGGTGGCTGTAGCTCAGGTGGCAGAGCAGGTCAGCCACTAATCAGAAGGTCGGTGGTTCGATCCCAGGCTGCATCCTGGCTGCATGCCAAATATCCTTGGGCAAGATACTAACCATGTTTGCCTACTGGTGGTGGTCAGAGGGCCCGGCGGTGTCAGTGTCCGGCAGCCTCGCCTCTGTCAGTGCGCCCCAGGGCAGCTGTGGCTACAATGTAGCTTGCCATTGCCAGTGTGTGAATGATGTAGTGTGAAGCGCTTTGGGGTCCTTTGGGACTAGAAAAAAGCGCTATACAAATGCAGGCCATTTACCATGAGACTTTGTTATCCTTTAGTGAATCTGTTTATTATCTGGATGAGAACGGCATAAGTGCTGGTCAGGCAGGTTGGCTCGTTACAGGTGGCTCAAACACAGGACACTACAAAAGGAGTAACATGTTCTAGTAGCACAGCTTGCTAGCTAAGCTACACAGTGTACAATACTATTATGTGACTATTTTAGCACTTCACATTTGCAACAGTTCTCTTCTTCTCTTCTCAGACAATTTATAGTGGTCATATGCTCCATGTTGTGGTCACACAAATACAGATGTCTATTGATCATGCACAGTGCTGTGATCTAAAGCCCACCTCAGGCTCGTCCTCGTAACCTGGCACTGTTTTAACGCTGCTAGTGGCATTTATGCACCGTTTATGAGAGAGGGTGCCATTGAGCCAATAAACATCACAATACACAAATACACGTGTTAACATGGCAAGTGTAATCACATACAACATAACCACTGTTACGCCAGCATGACAGTTTTTTATCCTAAGTCTTTCACATCACAGTTATAATGAGGTCCATGAAGATCCAGTTCAGTCCACTCCCTGCAAGCAGCTCCTTACCCACCGATTCCATTTGCCTTCAACCCTCACATTCTGTTCCCACTGATACATCACAGCCCTCAGCCAAAATGCCAGCAGCCTGTTCCCAGCAAAATCCTTCCAAATATTAGTTTTTAAATATTCAGCTCTTCTCTATGAGTAAGATCTTTTTTTAAACACATCTCACCTATGGATATAGGTTTGATTTTATTGAATCTTAATGCTTGATTCCGATTTTTTTGTCTGCTTGTTTACACTACAAATAAAATGTGACAGCAAACGTCCTCTAGTGTGAACCCTCAAAGCGGCCCGCATGCGCAAAAGAAGACTTCCCACACAACGCGCTCTGTTTAGACCCAGAGCAAACAGTATTGTTTGACTGCTGGCCTTAATATAAAGACTTGTTTCGGACTTTACGTTTCCCAATTTTGCTTTAAGTTATAAAGTTATTTTGTTATTTACATATGGCCTAATAATGATCCTTATTGCTGTTTTAGAGGAGCGGTGCTTCAAAGGATAGCTGCACATTTCTGTCAGAATCTGCAGATTATACAGTACAAATAAAAGTTCACGTTTCTCCAACGTTGTCTTCCCAACAGTTTCACTAACATCTACACTGGATGGCCAGGAAGCGTTCACGGTGTCTTCCCGGGCGCTGATAATTGGCGTCTGTCTTGTGTCAAAGACGGATTTAATGCGACATGACCATTCAAACAGCAGTCGCTTTCAGATATGTATCGGATTCAGTACCAAATACGAAAGTGAACCAGATCAGATTTGAAAATATCGGATTTGTGCCGTTCACACTGTCACACCATGATCGGATAGATGGGTCGCACAGGGTCAGAAAAGTCGGATTTGATGCACTTTTGCCTGCAGTGTGAACGCAGCCATAGAGATCACAAGAAGAAGTTTAAGTTTTATCATTAGTCAAATTTATTCTCCTAAGGTTCCCATTACTGGATCTCCAGAAACATTGGTTTCATCTCAGAGGATGACTTTATGGAGTTCTGATAAGGAAAAAGAGCTAAAGCAAGGTCATTTATCTAAAGCAAGGTTATTTTTAAAAAGAAAACTTGGATGCCCCACATACAGATACAGGAAAGACATTTAGAAATTCCAGTCTTTCTACACTTAAGTCATTCAACAGGTCACTGGGAAACTGAACAAACTCAAAAAAAAGCAAATTAGAACTTCTAAGACCTAAACAATAAACCAGCTGTCTGAGCTTGCAAAGACCATATGCACATGACCAGTGTTGGAGAGTAACGGAGTACATGTACCGCCGTTACGTATTTAAAATACAAAATATGAGTAACTGTATTCTGTTACAGTTTAAAAAGGTGGTATT
>NW_024583040.1:215845-221919 GCF_018398535.1 Haplochromis burtoni
GACATCAGCCGTTGGTAGGCGTAGGACCGGTTATCCGGGAGTTTGCGTCTGGGGGTTCGGAACGGGAGTGGTGCAACCCAGCTGTTTGTATTGTCCTTGAAGAAGCCTGCCATCTTTTTCAAAAAGATTACATCTTCAGCTGAATGAGCAAGGTGGTTGTCGTTGCTGGTGTGACAAAACACAGTTGCGTCCTATCAGCAACAGAATGTCTGCACTTGGGTTGAGAGGTGGTATTTGAGCAGCTATTGCTTTCAGGTGCGGGTGGTGTAAAGCAGCTTCTGCAGTTGGCACCTCTTCCCTGTTGTTGGGGATGGCATTGCACTCAATGAGCGTGGGGAGAGGGAAACTCATTTTTCCATCTAATGACTCAACCATGTAGCCACATGCTCTTCTACCAGTCGTGTGTGTTACACCACTACAAGTTTTCAGCATGTATGGTTCAGGTGTGGTTTGTATGTTAAATATGTCAAAAAACTCTGTCTTTGCAAGTGACTGGTTACTTTGATCATCAATTATTGCATACATCCTTCTGGCGTTGTCTCGCTGACCCTTGAGATAGACTTGCACTAAGCAAACCTTAGAACAGGATCTCCCTGTGATTTTGTTTCCACATACCTCTGTGCATGTGGCAGTAACATCCGGGTCTTGTGAATTTGCTTGCTCCCCGCCGTGCACTTCAGGAGATGAAGGAGGCCTGGGCATTTGCAGTGTTGGGGCAGGATGAAGAGCTGCCAGGTGTTTCTCACTATTGCACTCTTCACACTTAATCATGACTGTACAGTCTTTGGCTTGGTGGCCGGTGGAAGCAAGGCAGCGGTAGCAAATGCTATTGTCTCTGAGGAACCTCTTCCTCTGCTCAAGCAGCATAGCTCTAAAGCCCCTGCATCTTTTGAGTGGGTGGGGTTTGTGATGTATGGGGCACTGTCTTTCAATGTCTTCGTCTGCTTTTTTTACCTTTGATCCCTCTGATGATATGTCCATCTTGTGCACTGTAACCGATGACCTTTGGTTGAGGTTACTTAACGGTTTTTCTTTTCTGTAGCTGGACATGTGGTTGGCATAGGAAAGAGTCGTGTTGAAAGGTGTGGTAAAGCTTGGATCATTCCTTGCTTTTGCTTGACGTTTCACAAATTCAACAAAGAATGAGAATGGTGGGAAGCTAACATTGTGGTCTTCTTTAAACTTTGACCCTACCATTGTCCACTTCTCTTGAAGATGGAAGGGCAACTTGTCCACAATTGGATGTACTCCCCTAGCTGTGTCGAGGTAACTTAAACCAGGCAAATAACCATCTAGCTTTGCAGCTTGGAGTTCACACAGCAGATCTGATAGGTCGCGAAGCTTGTGTGGTTCTTTACTGGAGAGCTTTGGAAAGTCTCGTATTCGGGCAAACAGGGAGTTTTCTATTGCTTCTGGTGAGCCGTAACATTCCTCTAGTCTCAACCATATCATGTTCAGACTGGCAGGTGGATGCTTTATGTTGACTGCTTTTAATCTCTTGGCGTGTTCAGAAGACTCTGGGCCTAGCCACTTAATGAATAGGTTGATTTCTTCAGTGGCTGTTAGACCAAGGTCCCTAACAGTGCTCTGGAATGTGGCTTTCCAACTAATTTTCTGGCTTGTCGTCAAATTTAGACAGCCCTCCAGTTATTAGCTGACTCTTGGCTAATAATCTGGCGAGGTCGCTTGCTATGGTGTCTGCATTATTATTTGAGCTTAATCCGTGCTGCAGTTGTAATGCATCGTGGAGAGTCTGTGGACTTACATCTCTTTGTAGTCGTCTCTCTGCCCCATCTTGTGGCATGAATGAGTACTGCACTGGCTCTTGTTTGGGACAAAGAGGTGTGTACATTACTGGTTGTTTGGATTGTTCATTCTGATATTTACTGTCGTCATGGTGAGATGTAATGTCTGGAGCCAGGTCAGTGTGGCTGTGTTTATTTATGTATTCACTCACTTTTTGCTCTGGGGTTACTTGTAGGGGTGACAATGGCCACTCTTCCCCTGATTCAGCTTTGTCAAATTGAGCTGCTGCTGACTCCATTACCTCTGCTTTAGCCAAGGCTGCGCTGCATCTGCTTCCTTTTGGAGGTTGATTACATCCAGAGTTGCTTCTAGGCGGGCCTTTTCTACTTTAATGTTCATCTCCTTCTCAGCGTAAGCTAATCTGGCTTTTGCTGCTTGAGCTTCTGCTTGTGCCCGCGCTGCTGCCATACTGGCTCGGGTTGATGCTGATGACCTGCTTGAACATGCTGTAGATGATCTAACAGTCAGTTTTCCTGAAGACTTTGAGGACCTTCTTGAGCGAGTGGACCTTGCTTCCTCGTCGTTTTGACCTTCAGCCTCTGATTTCTCCATGTTAGAGTAGAACTGTCACTCGACGTCCTTCGCAGAGCGCTATGATTTCACTGTACTGTTGCACCCAATGTGACCCAGTGTCCTATATTGAGATTCACAGCCAGCTAAACTCTCTCTTGCATCACTTCCTCCAAGGAACAGGCACGTGTTGTATTTGGACAGGATTTAATGCAAAAAAGTGTGAAACTGAAATGATACAGAATACAGAAATGTCACATAAACATTAGCTTGGGTTGAACTTAAGTGGACATATAAAACACATCAAAAGTTTCAAAATCACTTCAATAATGTCATATACCCTCTCTTAAAGGTAAACACAATTAAGAAACTTACTCATATTGCCACTCAAAGGGATTTAACGGAGTGGATGGCTTTGGATCGGAGGAAAACACACCATGTCTTGCTTCACTCATGAGCAAACACTTCCTATTACACTTCTTTTAGTGACTAATTGGCTCAACATAGCAAACTGTGCAACCCTGCGCCCCCTATAGGCCTGGAGAAATAACATACAAACAGTTCCAGTACAGAGGGTCTGTATGTAAAAGCAGTTGTCTGACCAGACTGCTTCTTGTGTATGGCGTGGCAGTGTGATTTTCCGCTGTCTTTAATGAAGAATGGTACTTTTGTCATGGTACTGTGTCTGTGACCCAGTCTTTTGCGTGTTTTAGTTTTCTTCTTTGGTTAGTGTTATTTTCTCAGTGTTTCCTGGTTTATTTTGAAAGAGTCTTGTATGTCTTTGTCATTGTGTTTAGTTTCACTTCCCCTGTCTAGTCAACTGTTTCCCCGTGTGTCATCACTTCCCCTGATCACCTCCTGTGTGTATTTGTTCATTTTCAGGTAGTCTGTTTTCCCTCCACGTCTCATCACAGTACTTATAGTCCTCACAGTATTCACAGTCGTCATAGTTGATTCATAGTTCTACAGTCTTGTCACAGTTTTCATAGTTTTTTAGTTTTCCTAGTTTAGGTTTCAATCTAGTTGTCGCTCCTTGTTTTGCCTTTGCTCGAATTTTATGTCCATGTCTACCAGCCAACATAAACGGCTCGCTTTTCTTTATGATGGGGAGCCGAGGTCCCCTAAAACTCTGCCCCTGCCTACTTATACGTGATCTAAATTACATTTTCATCTAGGTCAAGGAAAAGAGGTTAGGAATAGAAGATAGGAAGTACCTTTAGATAGTGATGGTGTTACGTCCCCACTTAAAAGTCTAGGCGATGAGGGTGGGGGACAGTAACAGTTAGATCCAGGTGGAATGAAAAGAACGCCAGGCAGAGGTATTTAACATAAAATAGATCTTTATTGTAGGCAAACACCTCAATAATCATATAAATGGCAACAACAAAAGGAGACAGCACCGCTGCTTTAATGAGAAATCAGGGAGGTCAACCCAAAGTGGTAATGACCACTTCAACAAAGAAAGCAACAATAAGGCTTCAACAGAAAGAGACAGCAACGCTGCTAGCAAACAATATCCAGGCAGGCCACACAAACTAATGAAGGCCGCCGTCACTCATGGGCAATCACTGCTCAGTTAAACACTACTCACAAAGAGCCACACACCAGAAGGCTGGTCATACGCAGCAGGCTGTTCTACACCTAAGCCAGTAGCACACTCTGACCAGCACAGAGGAAATCCACCAGAAACCTCTCCCTCCTCTTCCACACTGCTCTTCTCCAGCTTATATCACCCCTGAGGGTAATTGGTTGTAACGAGAGCAGATGAGCAGCAGGTGTGACCTAAAGGAGAGGGCAGGGGCAGAGAGAGAGACAAGGGGAGGGGCCAGAACGAAGGAGGAGGAGAGAGAAGACAACACCACGCCCACACACTCCCACAGCCTCCCAGGATGTAACAGATGGGATGCACTGTGCCAAGGCTTTGGAGTGTGTGTCGAGAAATCCAGGAAGTATTTAATGAAGCGCGAATTGAGGCTTGCTTCTTCAAGAGTAAGTGATGTCACTGATGACGTCTGAAGCCTGGCTGGTTCAGACAGTGGTGGCGTGATTTTTGCTCATATATGAAAAGCGGTGGATTCTTGTAAACTTTGTGTGTTAGTGTTTGTGCTTGGGATCAAGAACTGGTTCCTTGGAATCGTTAGTCTGCCTGTCTATCAGTGCCGCTGATCGATTCTTGCATCCTCACTACGATCATATGGACATTACTTTTATTTTTATTGTAAAAAAGGATGAGAGCGTGATGGTAAAGTGGAGATTGCTCCAGAACAGAAACAACTGCATTATACTGTTAAAACAACTTCGGCTCTTCACAAGCACCTGTGCAGATAGCATGCTAATGCTAAGCCAGCCAAGAACCCAGAGTGATGTTAAAGCTGAGTGGATGCTGACCTGTGGAAAAAGTCAGCCGCTGCTGAACTTCAACAGATAACAAAGGGATGAGCAGTCAGGGTGCAGCCTCTATTTCTATCTGCTCATCTTTCTACGGTAGAATCACCATGACAATCACTTTAAAGTGTCTTTGTGTGAATGATGATGTTGAATTGTATTGTGTAAACATGTTTAAGGCAACAGCTGAGAGTGTACATTCAGATAAACCGCTGGGTTAGGTTGGCACAATCTTTGAATATGGAAGACAGCAGCTGTGACACCTGCAACATGCACAGGGTAACTTTGTCTGCTCTACATGCTAACTAATTACATGCTCTTTCACTTCTAAGGCTTTATATATCAAGACATTTTTTTAAACTCGTCCTGTTCTTGCATAGCACTTTCTTTCTCTACATGAGCGTTCAAAGGACTGTTATACAGCATGTCTCACTCACACACATTCATACAAGCATTTTTTTCTTAGTCTCTGTCCTTACTATTGAGTAATCACACTTCAATAAATACATCAGGAGTAACTCAGGGTTCAGTACCTTGCCCAAGGATACTTTGCCATGCAGGGCGAGGTCATCCAGTAGCAAAACAAATCACCATTGTACCACTGTTTGTGTCCCATGTTTGGTTTTTGCTGAAAATTACTGCCATGTTCATGGCACGTCTTTAATAAGCCATGGCTGTTGAGTCTTTTTCTACTTGTACTGGGATGAACCTTAAAATTCAACATGCCCAAAGAGGCCTGTCAAGTCTGACATACAACTCTTGCTTTTTTGCTGTTTCCCTGAACAATGTAACATCACACAATCATATATGCAGTGGTTAAAGTTGGCCACAACAACCCAGTGTTCCAGCACCTTCAGTAAAGCTTCACTAAATAAAATGACAGGCAATTAAACACTAAATAGTTAGAGTCATTTTTCATATGCTGCAGCCTGACGGTCTTTCTATCTGATGTCACGTTTGGGAATCGAAATCCGGTTCTTGTAGAGTGCTGTTCCCAGTATCTCAACTGGAGGAGAAAAAGGAGGAGGAGAAAAATAGTGGTGCAGTCTACAGTGTGGACGTATTACTTTTACTATTACTTTGTTAAAAGTAATATCCATATGTAAAATAAAAAACTGCATCAAGAACAGAAGTAATCACATTTCAAAGTACAAGTACTTTGTTACTGTACTTAAGTAGAATTGTCAGATATCTGTACTGTACTTGAGTATTTATTTTTCTGACAACTTTTCTTTTTATATGTGTGTGCTTTTCTTTCACACACATATAAATACATATACAGTGGGGCAAAAAAGTATTTAGTCAGCCACCGATTGTGCAAGTTCCCCCACCTAAAATGATGACAGAGGTCAGTAATTTGCACCAGAGGTACA
>NW_024583041.1:0-12868 GCF_018398535.1 Haplochromis burtoni
ATAGTGACAACATTAAAAGGTGGAGTATAGATATGCCTTTGATTAAACCATATAACACTTTAAATAATTCATCTCTTTGTTAATAACTTGTACAATGGAATAATTTAAACATCAATCATGTTCTTTAAGAGCTAAAATGTAATTTTAACAATAACGCTATGGATTGGCATAAATTACTCAATAGCTCTACCACACAGTATTCCTTTAATGCTCATTACGCCCCAACCATTTGTGCTCTAATCTGTTCTTCTTCTTGATATCTGTGTCTTTTTCTCATAGCTGCACTTAATCAGAGAAGACAGGTTAATAGTCAGTGGCCTGTAGTAGCCGTAATAGCTTCACATACATGAAGAGCCATTGTAATGACTACATCTTCATGCCTATTAGGTTTAGACATTTTACTAATAACCTTCCACTTTAAGCTTCCTGATTCTTTAAGGTTGATGCTTTAGGGTTGCAGTGGTTCCAGCGTACATAAAGAGTGACAAAGGAGAATGCAAAGAGCATTCATGAGCATCGGCTGTAATGTAATTAATATATATATATATGTATATAGGGTACATGATCTCAGTATACGGGTAAGTTATATAGCTAAAGAATATATATTTAAGGTATATATATATATCGAAATAATATTGAAGTATTTATTTATAGAGTCTAAAAATATGTAACAGCCACAAGGGGCAGTACCCTCCATGGAGAAGGAGGCTAGAGGGCAAGATCAAAGTAGCACGGAGGGAGGTTAGCCAACTAACGGAGTTGCAGAAAGGTGCGACAAAGAAGGTGCATAAGAAATACAGCAAGCTGTCCATACCTGAGGCCTTGGAAACTGCCAAGCAAAGACTCATAGCCTTGGCCAGCCGCTTGAGGAGGTACACCAGAGAGATAGAAGGCAGGAGAATAAACCAGCTGTTCTCCACAGAACCAGCAAAGGTGTACTCTCAGTGGCAAGGGAACAATAAGAGAACAGCACCACCAAGGCTGGAGACGGAGCAATACTGGAAGAGCATATGGGAGAAGGACGCAACCCATAACGGCAATGCTCAGTGGCTAGTGGATCTGAGGGCAGACCACAGCGACCTCCCTGAACAGGGTCCAGTAACCATCACAGTGGCAGATATCCAAGAAAGGGTCTCCAGTATGAAGAGTTGGACAGCACCAGGGCCCGACATGGTTCACGCCTACTGGCTAAAGAAGCTGACTGCACTCCACGAGCGTCTGGCAGCACAAATGAACCAGCTGCTAGTTAACGAGAGACACCCGGAATGGCTAACCGAAGGTCGGACGGTCCTGATCCCCAAGGACCCCAAGAAGGGACCGGTCCCCTCCAACTACCGACCAATAACCTGCCTCAGTACTACATGGAAGCTCCTGTCAGGCATCATATCGGCTAAGATGAACAGGCACATGGGTCAATACATGAGTGGGACACAGAAAGGAATTGGCAAGAATACCAGAGGTGCAAAACACCAGCTACTGGTAGACAGAACAGTCAGCCGAGACTGCAAGACCAGACTGACCAACCTGTGCACTGCCTGGATTGATTACAAGAAGGCCTATGACTCAATGCCCCACAGCTGGATACTGGAATGCCTAGAATTGTACAAGATCAATGGGACCCTAAGAGCCTTCATCAGGAACTCAATGGGGATGTGGCATACAACACTAGAGGCCAACTCCAAGCCCATAGCACAAGTCACCATCAAGTGCGGGATCTACCAAGGAGATGCTCTGTCCCCACTGCTGTTCTGCATAGGCCTGAACCCCCTCAGTGAGATCATTAACAAGACTGGCTACGGATACCGACTACGGAACGGAGCAGTTGTCAGCCACCTCCTGTACATGGATGACATCAAGCTGTATGCCAAGAGTGAACGAGACATCGATTCACTGATCCACACTACCAGGCTATACAGCAATGACATTGGAATGTCATTCGGACTGGAGAAGTGTAGTCGGATGGTAACAAAGAGAGGGAAGGTAGTCAGAACTGAGGGGATTGAACTACCAGAAGGCAACATTGCAGACATAGAGGACAGTTACAAGTACCTGGGGATCCCGCAGGCAAATGGGAACCATGAAGAGGCCGCTAGAAAAGCTGCAACCACCAAGTACCTGCAGAGGGTCAGGCAAGTCCTGAGGAGTCAGCTGAATGGTAAGAACAAGATCCGGGCCATCAACACGTACGCCCTGCCCGTGATCAGGTACCCTGCTGGGGTAATAGGCTGGCCAAAGGAGGAGATAGAAGCCACTGACATAAAGACAAGAAAGCTCCTTACCATGCATGGAGGGTTTCACCCCAAGTCCAGCACCCTGAGGCTGTACGCTAAGCGGAAGGAAGGGGGCCGGGGACTGGTGAGTGTCAGCACCACAGTCCAGGATGAGACAACAAACATCCAAGAATACATTGGGAAGATGGCCCCAACTGACCGAGTGCTCAGTGAATACCTCAGGCAGCAGAAACCCAAGAAAGAGGAGGGAGACGAGGAACCATCATGGAAGGACAGGCCCCTGCACGGTATGTACCACCGGCAGATAGAGGAGGTGGCTGATATCCAGAAATCCTACCAGTGGCTGGACAAAGCTGGACTGAAAGACAGCACAGAGGCACTAATCATGGCAGCACAAGAACAAGCTCTGAGTACAAGATCCATAGAGGCTGGGGGCTATCACACCAGGCAAGACCCCAGGTGCAGGCTGTGTAAAGATGCCCCAGAGACAATCCAGCACATAACAGCAGGGTGCAAGATGCTAGCAGGCAAGGCATACATGGAACGCCATAACCAAGTGGCCGGCATAGTGTACAGGAACATCTGTGAGATAACCTGGAGTCACCTATAACCAAAGTGGGGTTTGGGCCCGGGGAACATGTGGTACAGGAACATTATTCTGCGTGCTGAAAATTAAACATAGAGGAGATATGTCCCGAGCGTTGAGTGGGGTTCAAGACACTATTTGGTGCGCAGAGGATGCCCGTTTTGAGGCACCTGGAAAGGTGTGCTGGAGAGAATGGAACGCCTCAGCTCCCTTACAGTAGATCCCTACTGTGGCGTGTCCAGATACAGCCGGACAGTGGTGTCCACACATGAAAAGAGCAGCCGGTTGGCTATCTATCCTCAACCAACCGTCTATGGTGGACTCAATACAGATGGATAGGTAAGAACGCAATCTGCATGCACAGTTAAAGACCAAGGGCGCCAAAGATCATAAGGGGAGATTTCGCGGACATATCCGGTTGCACCGAAATGAGACACAACTGCATATATCAGGAAAAGGAACACTCGGAAGAAGCTGGAGAAAATATCCAAGGGCCTATCCACCAGAGAAAAGAGCTCTCTCGTGAGAGGAAATGTGGAGGGTGAAGTAACGGTTGGTCCCGTGGTAATATCGGAGCAAAAAAACCTTACGAGGGGTTGTTTACGTTGCGGTGGACTCTCCAAGCTAAGCGAGTGTCTCCGAAGGTAACGGTGGTCCCCGTGGTAATCGGAGCACTAGGTGCGGTGACTCCCAAGCTAGGCGAGTGGCTCCAGCAGATCCCGGGAATAACATCATCGGAGATCTCTGTCCAGAAGAGCGCAGTCCTGGGAACAGCTAAGATACTGCGCAGGACCCTCAAGCTCCCAGGCCTCTGGTAGAGGACCCGAGCTTGAAGGATAAACCGCCCACAGGGGCGTGCTGGGTGTTTTTTTGTTTTTTTTTAATATATAAAGTTTAAAAATTCAATTAGAAGAGGTCAGGCTTTCGCATATCAGCAGTCACTGAGCTCATCTACTGTTAATTGGGGTGCTAAAAGGTAGATCTGGCTCAAGAAGACTTTGATTTTCATTATATTGTATTTATTGTGGACTCTCCAGTTTAAAATATCTTTACATATGTTTCCTAAACTGAATGAAAACATATTTCTCAGTGCAGAAACTGCAAATGTATTTTTTCTCATTAAGATTAAATTAATAGTATTTGGTTTTGAGTTATACACCGAAGCATGCTCTTTTCATGTAGACTATTCAAAATAAAAGGCCTGTTCTGGCCAATTACTATGAAATTGCAGACTTAAATCAGATGTGAACAACAGGACGACCTGAACTTGAACAATAAATGCTTCCAAAGCATACACTTCTGGAAGGAGGGTGTGACGAATAAGCACAAGTGGAATCTCATTTTTTCTGACTCTGTTATGTCAGAGTGTAGGCACAGCATAGAAATTAGACCTATATAAAGACAAATGACCCGGTGCTTTTAATCTACATTATTACAGCTCAGTCCTAACTATGATAGAGGAGGTTTGGGCAGAGGTGCAGCCAATGTGGTTTACAGTAGCAATTTCTTCTTTAAACGTCCGACTCCCGTTTCATGTTATAATTTTGATGCTTTCTGTCAGTAGATGCACATTTGGCACATTCGAGCTAAAAGGAAGGGAGGGTTGGAGGTGAGGTGTTTATGTGTATGTATGTGTGTACCATATCTATCAAACCGTATTTTGTTCTTTGAGGCCTTTGCTTCAGCACTTTGAACACTCTGAAACCAATAATCGACACTACATGAAAGTACCTAATGGGTAGGTGTTCTCTTTCTATGAAGGTATTATTTACTTATTTATATATTGTATCCTGAAGAGTATTCAATTCAAACAGTGATTTTTAAACTAATCAGTTAAATAAAACATTTATTGGGAAATACTTTGCAGTTGATGGCTGGCATCTTTTACTGAGCAGCTGATTGAAATAAGAGCTCACTGAGAATACTCCCTCTATTCACCATGAAAAGTTTGATTGCTTTCGTTATAGGCTAGCTTTAGTTATTGCATGTACCCAATGGGTCTGAAGCATTAAGCTAATGGCTCCAAAGTAAAAACTCCTTTAAATCTGTATTCATCAGCAACATTTTTTAATTAGTGTTGTCAAGTTGTGCCCATTCCAGCAGCAGCCATAGACATTCAAAAGAGAGAGTGATTGTTGTACCTGACAGTGGTCGGTACCTTGGGTCATGAGCTTCTAGGCCATACTCTTCTACACTTCTCATCAGTGCCATTGTGCAGGTTGATTTTATTTGATCAAGTCCATAAAAGTTTTTCCAGAACTTTTGTAAACTGCAGTCTGCCCTCTCAGCTGTTCAGCTGTTCGTAACATGGCTTGGAAATTGTGCTGAATTCTCTGAGCTTCTCTTTCATACGCAGTCGTGATTTCCCACATCCTCACATTTTTAAGCAGTTTTTAACTCATCATGCAAATGAAAAAACAAAACAACAAAAATAAATGAATAAATTAAAAAATAGAAAGTATCAGAAGTAACTCGTGTTATTAAAAGAAAATGCCATGATATGTTATTAATTAATCAGTGATTTTGGCATGCACTTTGTGCATGAGTGCTAGCATGGTGAGTTAGGTACTGTTTAATAGAAAAGCAAAAAATAGATCCCAGCACCATGCAGATTAGGAGGAGAGTTGTAATTTCTAAATTCCTGTGGGAGTGGAGTGTGCTTTTATACTGGGAACTCTAGGCACAGGTGTTTAAAATCACTGACAACCTGAGCACACTCACAGGGCATCGGCAATACAGATAATTTGTGCTTCCTCATCTACTCTCTTTTCAGTTAATAGTACACCATGTTGAAGGATATCTTAATTCCTGGAAAGCATCTGGGGAACAAAGGAATGAGGTGGCTTACCTAAGGAACTGTAATTGGCATGCACATGTATGTGTACTTCAGAAGTATTTTTATGCTTAACAACTGAAGAAATAAATAAAGGTGTGGCAACAAAACCAAGGCAGGATTAAGTTAAGTTGTATCAAGTATTTAAGATGATCAAATTTCTGCTTACATCTGATTAAGTGAGGTATGAGATATTATCACAACTTTTTAAAAGATGCCATTCAAAAGAAAGTGCCATGTTATAAATTTAACACACATCATGTCTTGTTACATCTGAGAGCACGAAGATAAAATAAAGCAGTAGTCGGGCTTTAACAAAACAGTTTATGATGCACTTATGCCACAAATCATTTTTGGTTGACACTACTTCAAAATGAGGCTACGAGGTGAAGATATCTCATTTTGTCAAGATGCTTGCTGTCTAGTCTGCTCTCTCTTCCTCGCCTATGAAAGAGGCAATCTTCCTCTCCTCTTTCACTTGCGTCACTGGTTAACAGACTAAAAAGGAAGGAGAATTTGAGAATTAAGATAAGGGGGAAAAAGACAACCTGCCAGCCCAGCAGCCAAAAAAGAGGCAGGTTGTCACAGATTTTAGCTTTAATAAAATCTGTGCTGACATATATTTTTGTCTATTGTCTGAGTCTCATTATTACATCCTTCCCTTGCATAGTTCCCCTTTACTCTTCATACTGACAGTCAGCTCAGCCTCAATCTAGAAGGGAATCCTCAGTCACTTATGTGCCACATGAGAGGTTGTTTGGATACTGAATGAAAGTTTTTGCTTGTTCAAGTTGAAGTTGTGTCTTGTTTTTCTAATACTTTGGATTTCCTTCCCATGATTTACTATATTGTCTCCTATATCGATGAAAAGTGAGTATTTTATTAAATATAATTTTTTATAGATTTTTATCAGGATCAAAAGAATAAAGCCGTATCTGCTGCTATCTCATGCACTCTTTCTACATCACATCAGATACAATATTAGCTTGTTTTCCTGCAGCATGGGGCTGCACTAAAAACCTCACAGGGAATATTCATTAAGTCATACAGTGTATAGGGTCAAGGTCATCCTTGGTTTAGCAGTGGGGGAAGAAATAAAAGGGAAGTGAGATACACTACAAGAGAGCAGTATCGATTCATCCTCTGCTGCCTCGCTCTTTCTGTTCATATATCTATTCAGCATGGAGGTTTAGTATTTTAAATGTCAGCCTTTACACAGCCAACTACATGTATAGCTCATTTAGAATTAACAGGAGAAAACAGGCACAGGAACTGAGGTATCATTGAAATGACTGTATAAAATTAGAAACATTGTTCAAAACGACTTCAAATTAAATGTACGTGAATATTGTCGAGCTGTTGACTTGAAGTTGTCTTAGCTACCGAAGGCAAGAAAAAGAAAGAAAAAATAAATTAAATTATTTAATCATTTTTCCTTGTTTCCTGTTTTGTCAATCTTGGGGAATGACAGACCTGTATAGCAAATGTTGAGCAGGAATCCCACAAAAATTGAATAATCTAAGGGTTCTCTCACTTTCGTAGCAGGTGGTGATGACAAAAAAGAAAAACCTTCATTGCTGCACTGGAAAAATGCATTATGCAAATGTTACCATTTTTACTGCCTAAATGTGTGGCAAAAAATAAGACATAGACAGATCAGGCTATCCGTATCACCTTTGGCTCCTCAGTGAACAATATCCTCGGGTAGAGGAAAACAAATGAGCCCCCATCATAGAGTGTGGCGGTAGGCCCGTAACAGCAGGTGGAGATAAGGAGGATGTTGAGGGTGGATGGCTGAGACGCATTGTCTGAGAAAACAACCATAAACGCTCAATACCCAGAGCCCAGATTCTCAGAGAGAGCCTATTAATGAATGTTCTCCTGATAATATTCTGTGGTGGATACACTCATTTTATGAGAGCGCAGAGGTTTCACCAAATTACACTGGCCTGTATTATGCATGCGAAGCAACAAAGGCCAGATGACTAAAAATGAACTCTAGTGTGGAGTCTCTCTATCTCTCTAACCTGCAGTGGTTCCCATGTAGAAATAACGTATACAGATACAGGGAGGGAAGAATTATTAGGCAAGTTGTATTTTTGAGGAATAATTTTATTATTGAACAACAACCATGTTCTCAATGAACCCAAAAAACTCATTAATATCAACAAAGCTCATCTTTGATGATACCAGCCCAAACCAGTACTCCACCTCCACCTTGCTGGCGTCTGAGTCGGACTGGAGCTCTCTGCCCTTTACCAATCCAGCCACGGGCCCATCCATCTGGCCCATCAAGACTCACTCTCATTTCATCAGTCCATAAAACCTTAGAAAAACAGTCTTGAGATATTTCTTGGCCCAGTCTTGACGTTTCAGCTTGTGTGTCTTGTTCAGTGGTGGTCGTCTTTCAGCCTTTCTTACCTTGGCCATGTCTCTGAGTATTGCACACCTTGTGCTTTTGGGCACTCCAGTGATGTTGCAGCTCTGAAATATGACCAAACTGGTGGCAAGTGGCATCTTGGCAGCTGCACGCTTGACTTTTCTCAGTTCATGGGCAGTTATTTTGCGCCTTGGTTTTTCCAAAGGAAAGGACGTTGCCTAATAATTATGCACACCTGATATAGGGTGTTGATGTCATTAGACCACACCCCTTCTCATTACAGAGATGCACATCACCTAATATGCTTAATTGGTAGTAGGCTTTCGAGCCTATACAGCTTGGAGTAAGACAACATGCATGAAGAGGATGATGTGGACAAAATACTCATTTGCCTAATAATTCTGCACTCCCTGTAGGTTGGATAAGGAAATCATAGCATGGCAACATTCCTATTTTTAATTGCAGGTAGTTTGCCCTAACAGTGTTTTTGAGGAACTGTAACCAAGATCTTAGTTGTTAATAAAAATAAAATGTGTTAAAGGATAACTTTACTTTGTTGCAAACTGATGCATTTGTGTATATTTATCCTGCAGGTGAGAAGAGTAGGTAAAACAGATTGTTCGGACAATGATGTGAGAAGTTGTTATGAATTAGTACACTTGCAGTTTCTAGTACTGTGCTGGATTTGTAGCAATTGCATGTAAAGGTCCTCCTGTGGAGTAAAAGTGTTTTCACTATCATTATGGAGAGGTTCTGAATCACTGCCATTTGTGTTTGACTGTTAAGTAGGTGTAAGCTTAAGTGTAAATGCAAAGTTCCATAGATGAGTAGACTGTTGTGCTAATAGATGTTGAGTACAGGTAAGGTCAAGGTGTTTGGAGTGAAGCTACTCGTCACTAATTTGTCTTTGCCTTTAGACTCAGCCTGCTTCTTTAACATGCGGGACTTTTATTTCACAGTGTGATGCAAATGAGTAAATTAGTGATCTGTAACACATGAAATAACAAAATTAATGTACTTGCAATCCTACAGTTAGAGCTATTTGTACTTTACAAGCCTATTTTAATATCATGCATCTTTCTCTCTAAGCAGAGCTACATTTCAGAGGGTGATATTGTATTTCTTTTATGTAAATACATTTGTCTTATAGCTGTGGCTGCTAGATATTTTACAACCAAACAAGACTTAGAGGCTGCTCAGCAGATACCTATTTGCTTCAGGTGGCTGTAATGAAGAGCCACTACTGTGACCAGTAGGCAGATAAGACTTACTGTTAGATTTGTATTGTTGATTGTCATTTATGCTTAGAAATATTTAACCATATATGCTTAGAAGTATATAATCATTTGTAGATTGAAAGAATGTCTCATCCTAAGAGGTCTGTAACAACTCTGTGTGGCATGAAGAGGGGGTGAGTTCACTCCCCTACAGAGGAGAGATCGTATCTTCCTTTGCTGATTTATGGTATAGTAAACACACGTATATCTGTTTAAGTATAAGAGCCTTTTGTTTAGATAAATGAACTGCTGGACTTCCTTACTGTGTTATCTAGGATGAGGGGGGGTCTACCCTCTTCCTGACCAAGGATGTTTGCTTGTGTGCTTTTATGACCCTTTGATCAGCAGTACCACACACACACACACACACACACACACACACACAGGCAAGGTACTCTTTGTGTGTATGTAGACGTCATATGTTAATGAACTTATGCATATTCATGTAACCTCAATAAAAGAACAGTGGTACGGGAGAACGGACGAGAGCAACTGGGGTCAAGCGAAGGAACGGTGCCTGTCCGGTTCTCTCCCGTGCACGAGAAACATGAAGAAGCTTGCCTACTTGTGTCTTGCTTTGCAGTGTAATTATATTGTCTTCAACGTTCCAGCGGATGGGTTCAAGCTACAAACCTATCACTTACCCACCTTAAGGGGATTAGTATCTTCTCCACACAGATGTGGTAGTAATGTGTCAGGTCAGTGTGACAGGTCAGCAGCCCATTTGTGCACACCAGTGTTTTCCTTGCAGTGAAGATGCCAGCTACAATTAGAATTACAATTAGTAGGTTTACACCAAAAAGCTGACCCACAGAGTTTACAGTCAGCTCTCCCTCTACAGTGTATTTTGTGTATTTTTTATTAAGTTTATTAAGTTCTTAAGATAAGTTAAAGAAGTTAATAAACTTAGCAATTTCTCTGTGAAAAATTAGTCAGACCTTTCAGGTTGGATTCCTGGACAATGTTGTCTACACCAGTTTTAATTAACTGTAAAAAGAGAAAGTAGAAAACAAGCCAATATTACTTCAAATTAAAAAGCAAAAATCAAGCTTTGAACTGGTGTAAAAGGTTGTCCTATGTCTAGGGCAAGTGTTCTCTGGCTGCCAGAGAATCTAAAGATACCTCAGAAAACAGCGGGAAGAAAGAAGATATGCCATTTGTTGATTCTTTACAATGAAATGTAACATTTCATGAACAACACTGAAAGATTTGGGAATTCATAGTAAGAAAATGCACTGCTGTAAAATCTGACAGTAAATGCAACAGCATTGGGTTGCTGTTCTACTTTGTGTTTCATGCTCTCGCTAAGCAAAGAATGATATGATGCTGCACCAAAAACCTGCTTCCAGTTGCTTTGGTTGCTAGCAAATTGCCACAATCACCCATGTTTTGCATAGAAGACCTCAACCAATCTGCAAACACTCATTAAGTACTAGTGAAACTGTACAGTGTGACCAAAACCAGGAAGTTTATGTTGCAGCACCTTATTCGTGACAGTTTTCACCCAGCAAAAGCCAGCAACCCCCACTGACCGGGTTCGCCCACTTGTCTCTAAGCCTGTGTGACAGACGTGTTAGATTAGTCCTTTAAATATTGTTCTTATTTTATATATTGAATCAATATTTACTTAAAATTGAGTTTTAATAATACTTTACATCAATCAGTAGCATTAAAAAAATATTCAGAACTCTTACATTCATTGAATAGTAGTATCCTCTGCTTCTATGAACCAGCTTCCATTGGTTTTTACTGACACCCTGTCCTTTTCCTCACTGTTGGACAAAGTTGACCACATATCATTTTTAGTCTCAAACAACCTAGAAACCTTTGACTTTGATTAAGTTAGTGGCCTAGTTAAAAACACCTGTGCTCCACAAACATATCTGCCCTGGCTGTGATGAACCAGCAAAAAGAAGAAGAAACACATAGTATGTATGTATATATATGTTTGTGTATATATATATGTGTGTGTGTGTTATATATATATATATGATTAATGTGTATGTTGTATATATATTATTATATAAATAATATATATATATATATTTAAAATATATGTGAGTGTACTGAGAACAGTATGCTAAATATGTTGAAGCTCTACAGGGAGTGCAGAATTATTAGGCAAATGAGTATTTTGTCCACATCATCCTCTTCATGCATGTTGTCTTACTCCAAGCTGTATAGGCTCGAAAGCCTACTACCAATTAAGCATATTAGGTGATGTGCATCTCTGTAATGAGAAGGGGTGTGGTCTAATGACATCAACACCCTATATCAGGTGTGCATAATTATTAGGCAACGTCCTTTCCTTTGGCAAAATGGGTCAAAAGAAGGACTTGACAGGCTCAGAAAAGTCAAAAATAGTGAGATATCTTGCAGAGGGATGCAGCAGTCTCAAAATTGCAAAGCTTCTGAAGCGTGATCATCGAACAATCAAGCGTTTCATTCAAAATAGTCAACAGGGTCGCAAGAAGCGTGTGGAAAAACCAAGGCAGCAAAATAACTGCCCATGAACTGAGAAAAGTCAAGCGTGCAGCTGCCAAGATGCCACTTGCCACCAGTTTGGCCATATTTCAGAGCTGCAACATCACTGGAGTGCCCAAAAGCACAAGGTGTGCAATACTCAGAGACATGGCCAAGGTAAGAAAGGCTGAAAGACGACCACCACTGAACAAGACACACAAGCTGAAACGTCAAGACTGGGCCAAGAAATATCTCAAGACTGGTTTTTCTAAGGTTTTATGGACTGATGAAATGAGAGTGAGTCTTGATGGGCCAGATGGATGGGCCCGTGGCTGGATTGGTAAAGGGCAGAGAGCTCCAGTCCGACTCAGACGCCAGCAAGGTGGAGGTGGAGTACTGGTTTGGGCTGGTATCATCAAAGATGAGCTTGTGGGGCCTTTTCGGGTTGAGGATGGAGTCAAGCTCAACTCCCAGTCCTACTGCCAGTTTCTGGAAGACACCTTCTTCAAGCAGTGGTACAGGAAGAAGTCTGCATCCTTCAAGAAAAACATGATTTCCATGCAGGACAATGCTCCATCACACGCGTCCAAGTACTCCACAGCGTGGCTGGCAAGAAAGGGTATAAAAGAAGAAAAACTAATGACATGGCCTCCTTGTTCACCTGATCTGAACCCCATTGAGAACCTGTGGTCCATCATCAAATGTGAGATTTACAAGGAGGGAAAACAGTACACCTCTCTGAACAGTGTCTGGGAGGCTGTGGTTGCTGCTGCACGCAATGTTGATGGTGAACAGATCAAAACACTGACAGAATCCATGGATGGCAGGCTTTTGAGTGTCCTTGCAAAGAAAGGTGGCTATATTGGTCGCTGATTTGTTTTTGTTTTGTTTTTGAATGTCAGAAATGTATATTTGTGAATGTGGAGATGTTATATTGGTTTCACTGGTAAAAATAAATAATTGAAATGGGTATATATTTGTTTTTTGTTAAGTTGCCTAATAATTATGCACAGTAATAGTCACCTGCACACACAGATATCCCCCTAAAATAGCTAAAACTAAAAACAAACTAAAAACTACTTCCAAAAACATTCAGCT
>NW_024583041.1:12893-23035 GCF_018398535.1 Haplochromis burtoni
ATATATACATACATACTATGTGTTTCTTCTTCTTTTTGCTGGTTCATCACAGCCAGGGCAGATATGTTTGTGGAGCACAGGTGTTTTTAACTAGGCCACTAACTTAATCAAAGTCAAAGGTTTCTAGGTTGTTTGAGACTAAAAATGATATGTGGTCAACTTTGTCCAACAGTGAGGAATATGGACAGGGTGTCAGTAAAAACCAATGGAAGCTGGTTCATAGAAGCAGAGGATACTACTATTCAATGAATGTAAGAGTTCTGAATATTTTTTTAATGCTACTGATTGATGTAAAGTATTATTAAAACTCAATTTTAAGTAAATATTGATTCAATATATAAAATAAGAACAATATTTAAAGGACTAATCTAACACGTCTGTCACACAGGCTTAGAGACAAGTGGGCGAACCCGGTCAGTGGGGGTTGCTGGCTTTTGCTGGGTGAAAACTGTCACGAATAAGGTGCTGCAACATAAACTTCCTGGTTTTGGTCACACTGTACAGTTTCACTAGTACTTAATGAGTGTTTGCAGATTGGTTGAGGTCTTCTATGCAAAACATGGGTGATTGTGGCAATTTGCTAGCAACCAAAGCAACTGGAAGCAGGTTTTTGGTGCAGCATCATATCATTCTTTGCTTAGCAAGAGCATGAAACACAAAGTAGAACAGCAACCCAATGCTGTTGCATTTACTGTCAGATTTTACAGCAGTGCATTTTCTTACTATGAATTCCCAAATCTTTCAGTGTTGTTCATGAAATGTTACATTTCATTGTAAAGAATCAACAAATGGCATATCTTCTTTCTTCCCGCTGTTTTCTGAGGTATCTTTAGATTCTCTGGCAGCCAGAGAACACTTGCCCTAGACATAGGACAACCTTTTACACCAGTTCAAAGCTTGATTTTTGCTTTTTAATTTGAAGTAATATTGGCTTGTTTTCTACTTTCTCTTTTTACAGTTAATTAAAACTGGTGTAGACAACATTGTCCAGGAATCCAACCTGAAAGGTCTGACTAATTTTTCACAGAGAAATTGCTAAGTTTATTAACTTCTTTAACTTATCTTAAGAACTTAATAAACTTAATAAAAAATACACAAAATACACTGTAGAGGGAGAGCTGACTGTAAACTCTGTGGGTCAGCTTTTTGGTGTAAACCTACTAGTATATTCTAATTGTAGCTGGCATCTTCACTGCAAGGAAAACACTGGTGTGCACAAATGGGCTGCTGACCTGTCACACTGACCTGACACATTACTACCACATCTGTGTGGAGAAGATACTAATCCCCTTAAGGTGGGTAAGTGATAGGTTTGTAGCTTGAACCCATCCGCTGGAACGTTGAAGACAATATAATTACACTGCAAAGCAAGACACAAAGACAAATACACAGTACCCAAAGGTGGTAGACACCCCAATTACCACAGTTCCATGTCCATATCCTGGTAGGTCAGAGTTGTTACCCAGATGTTTTAATGGCTGAGCAATTGTAAATACAAAAGCCAGTAAATATTTGTAATCCCCATTTGCGCATAACCCCCACTCAACAAACCTCTTTTCACAGTTCCCATTCTGTTTCTTCTTTAATCATCAAAATGCAGTCAAAGTAGTAGTCATAAATAATTTAATTAGGTTTTGTGGAGGTAAATCAGATATTTTTTTCCATCTAGAAATTAAAAACAGAACTATAATTAAAATGATTAAAATGACTGACAGTGGAAAAGATGTATAATTACAGGGCGTCTCAAAGAGGAGCAGGTACAGGATTGTACCTGGTAAAAAAAAAAAATAAAAAAATACATTCCTGGAAAGAATCTAAGTAGTACATATTAAGTAATTATTCCTCAGCAGTTTATGAAGAACACCACTCCTTTCATCTGTACGTTCACATTCAGGACTGATTTTGAGCAATTGCCTGTCAAAAGAAGTAGTTTCTGCATAAAGAGACTGTGTACTGTCAGCAGCTACAGTGAATGTTCACTGGAAGCTGTGGGAAGAATGTATGCTTCCTAAACTAGATATGACAGGAAAGAACAACTCTTCTTTCCCTGAATTGTTTGAGTGAAGTTCAAATAGCAAATATGTGTCTGTATATATGAATGTGAATTTCACCAGGCGCTTTCATGCCTCAGGACGTCAGTGAACCAATTAATCTAGCCCATAATAGAGTGAATGCGTGTGGATTATTTTACTGATTGGAAGTTTCAGACGGCAGCAGTTAATTAGGTTTAAAGGGTTTGACTGACATCTGCGTCTCTCTTAACTCCCTAATTTAATTGTCAGTCCTAATATAATAATCATACGGACCCAATTATTGATTGGCTGCAGGTATGCTGACATTTAATTGGGGGACAGCTACGTCATTCCTGCCACTAATTTTGCACTTTTCTTTTTTTTAAACACATGAAATAACAGCTGTTCCTGTCTGTCCACATACTAATAAAACAACAACAGCAAAAAAACTGACATGAAGACAGGATCCGTGTTGTATGAGGCAAAAAAAGAAGTAGACAGGGTGTCCAGTGCAGTGATGAGAACTAATTGAAGGAAGCAGCTGAATCATGATGCAGGTCATCGTATCACCGTGAGTCTTTTACTGCTGCCCAGACCCATGTATAAAATAAAAACTTTAATACAATATTCATCCAGGTAATTATTTTAAAAAACAATAATACAAATCCTTTTCATGACCATCTTTACAATTTATACTTTTATGATATTTACTTTGCTCTTAGTTCCACATTTTCACCCAAACAAAAATCATTTGAAAGTCACTATAATATAAATGTCATGTACTTATTTTCTCTTCACTGAAGACAACTAATTCAATCACCTGTACAGATGGCCCATCAACGAAAACGGAACTAAAAACTTATTAGCAGATTTTAACACAAACTCTACATGTCATACGGCAGGTCTTAAAATTATCCCAACAGCTAGAATAAATCATGCAGACTCTGTTGTGACTTTTCTATCACCTTTAGATTATTAGACTATCTGGTATTTTACCATATATTAGCTTTACTGACTGGGATAAATTAATAATGTCCTGAAGACATTGATGTCCCGGTCTGGTTGGTGTCACTTAAGGTTTATTCAAAATTTGATAGGAAACCAGTATGTTATATACAGGGAGTGCAGAATTATTAGGCAAGTTGTATTTTTGAGGAATAATTTTATTATTGAACAACAACCATGTTCTCAATGAACCCAAAAAACTCATTAATATCAAAGCTGAATGTTTTTGGAAGTAGTTTTTAGTTTGTTTTTAGTTTTAGCTATTTTAGGGGGATATCTGTGTGTACAGGTGACTATTACTGTGCATAATTATTAGGCAACTTAACAAAAAACAAATATATACCCATTTCAATTATTTATTTTTACCAGTGAAACCAATATAACATCTCCACATTCACAAATATAAAACAAAAACAAATCAGCGACCAATATAGCCACCTTTCTTTGCAAGGACACTCAAAAGCCTGCCATCCATGGATTCTGTCAGTGTTTTGATCTGTTCACCATCAACATTGCGTGCAGCAGCAACCACAGCCTCCCAGACACTGTTCAGAGAGGTGTACTGTTTTCCCTCCTTGTAAATCTCACATTTGATGATGGACCACAGGTTCTCAATGGGGTTCAGATCAGGTGAACAAGGAGGCCATGTCATTAGTTTTTCTTCTTTTATACCCTTTCTTGCCAGCCACGCTGTGGAGTACTTGGACGCGTGTGATGGAGCATTGTCCTGCATGAAAATCATGTTTTTCTTGAAGGATGCAGACTTCTTCCTGTACCACTGCTTGAAGAAGGTGTCTTCCAGAAACTGGCAGTAGGACTGGGAGTTGAGCTTGACTCCATCCTCAACCCGAAAAGGCCCCACAAGCTCATCTTTGATGATACCAGCCCAAACCAGTACTCCACCTCCACCTTGCTGGCGTCTGAGTCGGACTGGAGCTCTCTGCCCTTTACCAATCCAGCCACGGGCCCATCCATCTGGCCCATCAAGACTCACTCTCATTTCATCAGTCCATAAAACCTTAGAAAAACCAGTCTTGAGATATTTCTTGGCCCAGTCTTGACGTTTCAGCTTGTGTGTCTTGTTCAGTGGTGGTCGTCTTTCAGCCTTTCTTACCTTGGCCATGTCTCTGAGTATTGCACACCTTGTGCTTTTGGGCACTCCAGTGATGTTGCAGCTCTGAAATATGGCCAAACTGGTGGCAAGTGGCATCTTGGCAGCTGCACGCTTGACTTTTCTCAGTTCATGGGCAGTTATTTTGCGCCTTGGTTTTTCCACACGCTTCTTGCGACCCTGTTGACTATTTTGAATGAAACGCTTGATTGGTCGATGATCACGCTTCAGAAGCTTTGCAATTTTGAGACTGCTGCATCCCTCTGCAAGATATCTCACTATTTTTGACTTTTCTGAGCCTGTCAAGTCCTTCTTTTGACCCATTTTGCCAAAGGAAAGGACGTTGCCTAATAATTATGCACACCTGATATAGGGTGTTGATGTCATTAGACCACACCCCTTCTCATTACAGAGTTGCACATCACCTAATATGCTTAATTGGTAACAAAACATGTCAACAATGTCTCCCAATTTTTTTTTTTTTAGTTACAATTTAATGTTATTTAAAAAAAATATTGCATAAAATGTCCAATTTTCTCACAATTTTCTTAAAAATAATCACATAATAGAAATAGATACACAACGTTTTGCCATGTAATGTTTTGTCTGTTTATTTCGTATAAAATTATTCAAAGGTAATAGCACCAAATGGATTTGCACTGAAGCAGTGATACATCATCTATTGTTACATATAGCATAGTTTGAACTAATAAACAGCTGGTGCAACTAGCTTCAGGCTTTTCATCCAGCACAACCAGCAGGCTGTTATTTTAGCTCAGAATGAAATATATGAACAGTAATTGTCATGTTATTTGAACATTCATGCTCCCAACATAATGTTAAAATAACACCAAGGATTTCCTGATCTCTCAATATATCATCATCACCCTTTAATACTTTGGTTACGAACAAAACTAATTATATCCCAAATACAAAGCGGTAGGCTTTTAAGCTGTATTTCCTTACTGCAGAGGCAGTAGTGCGAGAACCAGCGCAGCAGTCTTGGTGCTTATCAGTGTCTAAAAAGGTGACGTTTGGGTCAGCAGTAGGTCACCTGAGTTTGTGGAGCACACACAGGCCAACAAGCTGTAAGATCCAGTGAAAGATACTAAACAGTTGGAGTGATAAAAATAGAAATGCAGCTGTTCTGTCAGATGACAGGTCTTCCATCTTTTTCAGTGAATGCAGACATGGCAAGCCCATTGCCACACACATTCATGAAAGTACCCTTTACTGCAGTGATTCTAAAATTCACTAAAAGTGTAACTTTTTTTAAAAATTATACTTTTTTTTTCTTCATGTAAGTGTTCATGCTTAGCGGGAGCCGAGGAAGATGAAGAGTCATTTAAAGACTCAAATGTCAGTGAATGACATTTGCAACATATAATAAACCTTTAAAATGGCGTTACCTTAAAGAAAGTGCTTTGGCCCTTTGCACCTGTACCCCCACATAAGGTGTCTTTGTTGGACCAGTTTAAAGACAGCTAAATAGAAAGGCAGCTTACTTTAGCTGAGATGAACTAGTGGCAAATTATCCAGTAATTCTCACATGTATATTGTCTTCTGACGTAGCATTTTACAATGTTTTTCTTATTATGTTATGTTACTATAAGGGCAATAAAAGACCCAATGCTGGCCCCAATATGTTGTAATTCATTTAAAGGCTTCCAATGGATTTTCCTCCTCTGTTTAACAAAACCAACAGTCACTTATCTACATGTTCACAGCTCTGTGCATATTACCGCATTTAAAAATATAAAATCCCTTGTAATGACTGATTTTTGTGAATTGGCGCCATATAAATCATAGGCAATGGTACAACGATACATTGATACGTCTTCAGTCAAAGACAACAAAACCATCAAAGATGTAGTTTTGATGATCATAGATTTTTAGGAGTTTAATAAATGAAAGAAAATGTTTATGACATGTGGAAGTGACTTTTGGGGGCAAAAAAAATCCATCATAGGATCAATAATTCTCACTGAGTGTCCTCGGTTAGGTGGTTATTAGTTTTCTCCCTCAACCTCTAACACATCAATCTTAATCAGCAGACACATTGCTCTATTGAATTCAACAGTAGAAATACATTTGCAAACTTTTAGAAAGCAGGTTTGAAAAGTGGTGCAAGATGAAGGCATCACAGTGTTTAAGGTGAAATCGTTGGAGGTTGAGTGCAGATTGATGTCGCACTCTTTCTGACCGTTCATTTACAGTTTCTGAACTGTAAGCTCTGTCTATAATTTGGAACAGGAGAGAAGCACAATCACCCACTTTTGGACTGTTAGCTTTAACCTGCATTGTGCAATGTTTCTTTCTACCCCTTCTACATGTTCACAGCTCTGTGCATATTACGGCAGGGATAGCTCAGTAGGTAGAGTGGTGGCCCCGTGATCGGAAGGTCGGGGGTTCGACTCCACTGAACAGCTACCCTGAGGTACCCCTGAGCAAGGTACCGTCCCTACACACTGCTCCCCGGGCGCTGCACTGGCGGCTGCCCACTGCTTCACTGGGTGAATGGGTTAAATGCAGAGGAACTATTTCCCTATGGGGACTAACACGCACACTTTACTTTTTACTTTTTTGCTCAAAGGATCTATGCAGAAGGCCTGTTTCTGTAAAACAGCATCTAGATTGTGTGTCATAACAACACAGCAGTTTTCCTTTTTCATAATTTTGACCTAAACAATTCAGTCAAAAAATTCTCAAGACAGGCTCACCATCGGAGTAAGTTATGGGTAAAATCTACCAGTAAGACGAGAGTGATAAAAGTGAATCGTTACAGATTTCTAGTATGTGAGTCAGGCAACTATTGTCATGTGAACACAGTCAAAGTGGCCACCTAAGGCTGAAGTGGTGACTAGCTGCTATTGGCTCATTTACGAGGAAATGCACTCAGAGGGGCTAATTAAAGAGCAATCAGGTAAAGGCTTACAATTTCTAATTGCCTCCCAGGGGTCTAAGGACATGAACTCAAACTGGAAAGAAGGAATTTCAAAATGAATTTATACTGTATGTGGAAACAACTAAAATACTATTAAGAACAGCTGTGCTTTTACTCTAAAGTAACATTCTAAATATGCCTTAACAGGGTGGAGACGCAGCTAAAATGTAAAGAGTTAACGGTATAACCTCATCCCAGCAGCATTTCAGAGGAAAGTGTCAAAATCCTTAATAGGATAAGGAATACAGGGAGTGCAGAATTATTAGGCAAGTTGTATTTTTGAGGAATAATTTTATTATTGAACAACAACCATGTTCTCAATGAACCCAAAAAACTCATTAATATCAAAGCTGAATGTTTTTGGAAGTAGTTTTTAGTTTGTTTTTAGTTTTAGCTATTTTAGGGGGATATCTGTGTGTGCAGGTGACTATTACTGTGCATAATTATTAGGCAACTTAACAAAAAACAAATATATACCCATTTCAATTATTTATTTTTACCAGTGAAACCAATATAACATCTCCACATTCACAAATATACATTTCTGACATTCAAAAACAAAACAAAAACAAATCAGCGACCAATATAGCCACCTTTCTTTGCAAGGACACTCAAAAGCCTGCCATCCATGGATTCTGTCAGTGTTTTGATCTGTTCACCATCAACATTGCGTGCAGCAGCAACCACAGCCTCCCAGACACTGTTCAGAGAGGTGTACTGTTTTCCCTCCTTGTAAATCTCACATTTGATGATGGACCACAGGTTCTCAATGGGGTTCAGATCAGGTGAACAAGGTGGCCATGTCATTAGTTTTTCTTCTTTTATACCCTTTCTTGCCAGCCACGCTGTGGAGTACTTGGACGCGTGTGATGGAGCATTGTCCTGCATGAAAATCATGTTTTTCTTGAAGGATGCAGACTTCTTCCTGTACCACTGCTTGAAGAAGGTGTCTTCCAGAAACTGGCAGTAGGACTGGGAGTTGAGCTTGACTCCATCCTCAACCCGAAAAGGCCCCACAAGCTCATCTTTGATGATACCAGCCCAAACCAGTACTCCACCTCCACCTTGCTGGCGTCTGAGTCGGACTGGAGCTCTCTGCCCTTTACCAATCCAGCCACGGGCCCATCCATCTGGCCCATCAAGACTCACTCTCATTTCATCAGTCCATAAAACCTTAGAAAAACAGTCTTGAGATATTTCTTGGCCCAGTCTTGACGTTTCAGCTTGTGTGTCTTGTTCAGTGGTGGTCGTCTTTCAGCCTTTCTTACCTTGGCCATGTCTCTGAGTATTGCACACCTTGTGCTTTTGGGCACTCCAGTGATGTTGCAGCTCTGAAATATGCCAAACTGGTGGCAAGTGGCATCTTGGCAGCTGCACGCTTGACTTTTCTCAGTTCATGGGCAGTTATTTTGCGCCTTGGTTTTTCCAAAGGAAAGGACGTTGCCTAATAATTATGCACACCTGATATAGGGTGTTGATGTCATTAGACCACACCCCTTCTCATTCACAGAGATGCACATCACCTAATATGCTTAATTGGTAGTAGGCTTTCGAGCCTATACAGCTTGGAGTAAGACAACATGCATGAAGAGGATGATGTGGACAAAATACTCATTTGCCTAATAATTCTGCACTCCCTGTAGGTTGGATAAGGAAATCATAGCATGGCAACATTCCTATTTTTAATTGCAGGTAGTTTGCCCTAACAGTGTTTTTGAGGAACTGTAACCAAGATCTTAGTTGTTAATAAAAATAAAATGTGTTAAAGGATAACTTTACTTTGTTGCAAACTGATGCATTTGTGTATATTTATCCTGCAGGTGAGAAGAGTAGGTAAAACAGATTGTTCGGACAATGATGTGAGAAGTTGTTATGAATTAGTACACTTGCAGTTTCTAGTACTGTGCTGGATTTGTAGCAATTGCATGTAAAGGTCCTCCTGTGGAGTAAAAGTGTTTTCACTTATCATTATGGAGAGGTTCTGAATCACTGCCATTTGTGTTTGACTGTTAAGTAGGTGTAAGCTTAAGTGTAAATGCAAAGTTCCATAGATGAGTAGACTGTTGTGCTAATAGATGTTGAGTACAGGTAAGGTCAAGGTGTTTGGAGTGAAGCTACTCGTCACTAATTTGTCTTTGCCTTTAGACTCAGCCTGCTTCTTTAACATGCGGGACTTTTATTTCACAGTGTGATGCAAATGAGTAAATTAGTGATCTGTAACACATGAAATAACAAAATTAATGTACTTGCAATCCTACAGTTAGAGCTATTTGTACTTTACAAGCCTATTTTAATATCATGCATCTTTCTCTCTAAGCAGAGCTACATTTCAGAGGGTGATATTGTATTTCTTTTATGTAAATACATTTGTCTTATAGCTGTGGCTGCTAGATATTTTACAACCAAACAAGACTTAGAGGCTGCTCAGCAGATACCTATTTGCTTCAGGTGGCTGTAATGAAGAGCCACTACTGTGACCAGTAGGCAGATAAGACTTACTGTTAGATTTGTATTGTTGATTGTCATTTATGCTTAGAAATATTTAACCATATATGCTTAGAAGTATATAATCATTTGTAGATTGAAAGAATGTCTCATCCTAAGAGGTCTGTAACAACTCTGTGTGGCATGAAGAGGGGGTGAGTTCACTCCCCTACAGAGGAGAGATCGTATCTTCCTTTGCTGATTTATGGTATAGTAAACACACGTATATCTGTTTAAGTATAAGAGCCTTTTGTTTAGATAAATGAACTGCTGGACTTCCTTACTGTGTTATCTAGGATGAGGGGGGGTCTACCCTCTTCCTGACCAAGGATGTTTGCTTGTGTGCTTTTATGACCCTTTGATCAGCAGTACCACACACACACACACACACACACACACACACACAGGCAAGGTACTCTTTGTGTGTATGTAGACGTCATATGTTAATGAACTTATGCATATTCATGTAACCTCAATAAAAGAACAGTGGTACGGGAGAACGGACGAGAGCAACTGGGGTCAAGCGAAGGAACGGTGCCTGTCCGGTTCTCTCCCGTGCACGAGAAACATGAAGAAGCTTGCCTAC
>NW_024583041.1:23060-24143 GCF_018398535.1 Haplochromis burtoni
TATGGTTAAATATTTCTAAGCATAAATGACAATCAACAATACAAATCTAACAGTAAGTCTTATCTGCCTACTGGTCACAGTAGTGGCTCTTCATTACAGCCACCTGAAGCAAATAGGTATCTGCTGAGCAGCCTCTAAGTCTTGTTTGGTTGTAAAATATCTAGCAGCCACAGCTATAAGACAAATGTATTTACATAAAAGAAATACAATATCACCCTCTGAAATGTAGCTCTGCTTAGAGAGAAAGATGCATGATATTAAAATAGGCTTGTAAAGTACAAATAGCTCTAACTGTAGGATTGCAAGTACATTAATTTTGTTATTTCATGTGTTACAGATCACTAATTTACTCATTTGCATCACACTGTGAAATAAAAGTCCCGCATGTTAAAGAAGCAGGCTGAGTCTAAAGGCAAAGACAAATTAGTGACGAGTAGCTTCACTCCAAACACCTTGACCTTACCTGTACTCAACATCTATTAGCACAACAGTCTACTCATCCATGGAACTTTGCATTTACACTTAAGCTTACACCTACTTAACAGTCAAACACAAATGGCAGTGATTCAGAACCTCTCCATAATGATTAAGTGAAAACACTTTTACTCCACAGGAGGACCTTTACATGCAATTGCTACAAATCCAGCACAGTACTAGAAACTGCAAGTGTACTAATTCATAACAACTTCTCACATCATTGTCCGAACAATCTGTTTTACCTACTCTTCTCACCTGCAGGATAAATATACACAAATGCATCAGTTTGCAACAAAGTAAAGTTATCCTTTAACACATTTTATTTTTATTAACAACTAAGATCTTGGTTACAGTTCCTCAAAAACACTGTTAGGGCAAACTACCTGCAATTAAAAATAGGAATGTTGCCATGCTATGATTTCCTTATCCAACCTACAGGGAGTGCAGAATTATTAGGCAAATGAGTATTTTGTCCACATCATCCTCTTCATGCATGTTGTCTTACTCCAAGCGGTATAGGCTCGAAAGCCTACTACCAATTAAGCATATTAGGTGATGTGCATCTCTGTAATGAGAAGGGGTGTGGTCTAATGACATCAACACCCT